>NC_057800.1:685272195-685572195 GCF_018294505.1 Triticum aestivum | reverse complement strand
TAACACTTTGCCGTCGAGTATTGATTTACAGTTCTTAAATTAGACACTTCATATTTGCTAAAGTCTACCTGTTTTATATGCACAGAATAAACTAAGGGATAAAGATGGTAAAGATAAAGATGATAAAGTAATAAGGTTGAGAAAAACCAAGGAAAATAATGTCAGATCATCATCTGGTGGTGGGGGGAGCAGCTCTGGCAATACTGCTCTTGTATGTTTAGACTTTAGATGCAGATGATGAAAGTAGCTTGGAAAGTTACAGAGAAGGAATCCGACGTATTCGCGCATGGTGCCGGGACAACGGCACATGTGTGGATATTTCCAGCCTGTGTGGAGAGGGGCATGAGATCTTCACAACCCCTGGGAATGGAACTTTCTACATGACGCTTCAGTACAGAGGTCGTACAATTACTCTGAACATTTATGGCAATAATTTATATCTTGTTGGCTGGACGGGTGGACTAGGGGGTGGATTTGAGTTGATGTCGGGTGCTGATAGCTGTATGGCTCCACAAGGGCAAAAAATATTGAAGTTTGGAGGCAATTATTGCCGGCTATATCCACCGGGATACGAGAGTACGAGCCTGGGGCTTGGTGCACTGAGACACTCTTTTGATACCTTGTATAAATCAGACGGTGGTGGTTCTTACAGTTTGAGGAAGGCAATAACAATCATGTGTACTCATTTCCCAGAGGCTGCACGCCTGCAATGTGTGTTAAAGTCAATATGCGATTCATTTTTAGCTGCTCATTTGGTTCCGATTGGGTGTTTTCCTGACAACATCTTTTGGATTGGAAATTATGGACATTATGCTCGAGTTAGTATGGAGTATGTGGCCCAGGTGCTATCAGGAGCAGTACCTGAGCCGATAGTGAACCGTGATGGTGCTAAGTTTACTACAATCGATGAACTTTTGAAAGAGGTACGAGTATGCAACCGACATGGCTGCAAAGATGGTGTATTTGTGCATCAAGCTCCCGATGATTCTCCAGCAAGTGCCCCTATAGGAGGGTCTGCTCCCCGCCCACCCCCCAATGATTTGTTAGATGATTTCTGAGTAGAAGAAGAGAGAAGATTGGTTCTGACGTCGGTTTGATGGCTAGGGATGTCAGACTTAAGCCTAACGCTACTTGCCTGGTCATGACGACAGAAATCCTGAGGGTGATGCTTTGTAGTGTTCTAAGGTGATCAAAGTTAGTTGGGTTATATTTGATGATATCCACTGCATGAAAGATCATGAGAGAGGAGTTGTGTGGGAAGAGAGCCTATCTTTTTCTTTCTGTTACCATGTCAAAATGCAACTGAGTGCTGAGTGGATATGTAATCTGCACAAGCAGCCTTGTCAGTGGTGTACACAAACTTCAGGTCCACAATGTTGCAGCACTATGTGTTCCCAATAGGTGGCTCTTGTCTCTCTACCTTAAAGCTGGAAGGCACGTTTGCAAAGTCACCAGGTCAACGGTTGGTGGAATGGTGGTGGACCTAAAGCCAGTGGTTGAAATTGCACAAGGTGGAAGTGCTTCTGGAACCTCTGGATTGTACAGAATTGTCAAGGTGAGCAGCCGCAACTTTTTTTTTTTAAATCATCATCTCAACAGAGATTATAAAAATACTTGTTCAATTACAAATCATCATCTCTAGTAACTGGGTTATGCTGAAGACAAGTTATAGTAGGTCTATAATAGCACTCACCACCACTATGTGTAATAGTGTTTTACTTTGATAATTATTGTTTTTAGGTAACCTGCAAACAAGCGTTTGCACATCACAAGACTTCGGCCGCAAGTGCCGGGATCAAATATCATACATGTAAACAAAGTGAACACAGACAACACTAGCTACTCATGGCAGTTCACACCACCATCGCTCCAACGCCGCCTTAATATGATTTGCCATACTGGAAGTCCTTGCTCATACCCTGGAACACCTTGCTCAGCCAAACTCCTCCTTTTGCACCTTGGTCTTCTCTCCTTAGCTACCCATTCTCCAGGGAGTCTGTCACAGTGGGGATGGCAGAGCTGCGGCCAGCCCAACTTAGGGTGAGAATCCAACGTTGTACTTTGATATTTTACTTTGTTCTGACTGTTTTACACAGCATTTATTGTGTTTTGACTGTTTTCAAATTAGAGTGTTCGTATAAATTTTTTGGTGTGGAATGTTGGAAAATGAAGATGTCATGGGCGTTGTCAAGGCTGAACGATGTAGGGTGTCACCAAGAGGAGTCAATCTCGTGATCAACTAATATTAACAAGATAAGTATAGTAGGTTATTTAGTTGGCAGGATATCTACTTGGTTAGCAAGTGATAAGTTTAAATAGGAAGATAAGGATATGTTTTGCTAGGAAAGTTTTGATGGTGTCAAGTCAAGCCTTTCTTATAAAAGGGACATCATGTATGAATGTACCCCCCTCTCATCGTGGCGCCATGGTAGACCCATGATAGAACATGTGATTTTGTTGCTTCACGTATTAAACAAAATGTCTGCATGTCTTTCTTTGGACAACCCTTGACCCATTTACTCTTAAATTGCCTATGTATGTTGAATTCTATTTATCACAGTTTTGCAGAATCTGGTTGAGCAAATCCTAGAACAAGGAAAACAAGTAACTGTAGCCATGAGAACCAACAGAGACATCACAATAGGTAAATGACCATTTCATTTATCAAGGCACTAAACATGGTTATATTGATGTTCCATATAAAGTTTTCTGTAATGCTTGTAGAATTTAGGCATCTTTTTTGTAATCTATATATCCTGTTTACGTAACCTTAGTAATGATTTGCCTACGAATTTTCCACATATTGATTTTCAGTTCACCAAATGTTCTCGTTGCACCCACTTCAATTTTGGGCCAGTCCCATTAAAGTTTACATACATAATGGAAAGCCACAGTTGTTTAATTTTTGAAGTTGCCAAAAATATCTACCTGTGACGTACATTTCTCTGCCCTCGTCTAGTTCTGTCTGAGTAACTTGAACTGTACTTTACTTATGTTATTTTTTCATTTAATTGTAACTTTACGTGCATCTAGCTTGTGTAAGGAAAATCACTGCACCGTCCTCACCCAAAGAAGAAATGGGATCATATTGGGCTATAAATTCCGCTATGCTGCAAATTTATGTGGTGTTACCAATGGTTCACCATATAAGGTACTGCTTGTATGGCTGTTATATACTGCAAATGCGAGATCAAGGTGTTCTCAGTTGTTTTGAACTCAGCCTTATGTTGTACATAAATATCTGAGTTATCATTACTTAATTTTGTTTCACCACTTCCAGGAAGGATATGATTTTATCATTGGCACTTCAGAGCATGGTGAAACCAATATTTCGTTGAGCTCATCTAGTCATCTTACCTTCATTTAGGTATACCATCTGCATACATCTCTAAATGTGTAATTTTTTTCTTCGTAGATGACATGGAGTTAGTATTTATGAAGCTCATTTTTCGCCAATTCATTAGAATTGCAGTTTTAACTGGAGCAGACATAAAATTAAATGGCGCACAATTTCATTTATTAGTTTTAGCTGAATTATGCTTGTGAAGTTAGACAAAAGGCAAGTTTGGTGAACATGTGCTCTTTTGTACCTCAAATCCCAACTCCAATTTGTAATCAGCTCACCATGACTATTCTTCTTGAGCACAGCAGCAATGCACGTTTTTTTGGTTTATCAGTTCACGGGCAGATAAAACATTTTGACCAAGGCAATGATGATTGATGAACATTACTTGGAATAATTAACTAATACATATTTGTAAAACCACTTTATTGACTCCTGGTTAGTATCAATGGTTTGTTAAACTGGCGGTTGCTGTCCTGTAAACCAAACCACATCTTCTTTGGTTTTCTAGAGACAGTCTGGTTCACTCCCTAAGCACCCCCAAATTGCACATGTTTATAACAGTTTCTGTGATATGTTATTTTGAAACAATTGAAACTAAAAATTTCCATCCTGGACCTAGTTAACATGAACTCGCCAGGTGCTGATTTTTTCTCTTCTGGTTCCCAAGATCTGAAACCCTGGTTGTACTCATGTGGTTTCCACATTCTAAACCTAGTTTATGCTTAGAACCTGCACTATCTACTTGTAGAATTGCGGGAGTCTGTTGTTAATTATGTGCTCTTCATTGCACGCACCTTTTAATTGCGTGGCTGGTCTAAAGAAAGCGTTGAAAAAGACACAAATCTGAAGGTATGGTTGCATGTTGCAGTTTCCTATATTTATTCTGCTATTTACTTTTGTCATCACAAATGCCTTACCATTGTTCTTCATATTGTGCAACCTGATCACTTGTACGATAGTTAGGAATTATCACAGCATCTATTTTTTTTTCAATGATTGAATAAAATTACTAAACATATCTCCAATGGATGAGAATGTGAGCTAATTCGGTAGCTGAAAGCTTTAGTCTGTAACTCTCTGTATGTGGAGTTGGTGAATCTTTCCCTGTTTTCAATAACCATTGACTATTCTGTACTATTGTTCTTAATATTAAATTCTCATATTCCTCTTACTGGGCATAGGTGCAAAATAGGCAAGGTAGCAGAACGATAAGGACATAGTGTATTACTGTTGTAGTCAAGCTTTTACATGGGAGTTAAACTACCAGACCATGTTTTTAGTATTGTTTATCTTTTTGTGTGTATCATCTTGGAATGTGAAATGATTTACGAAGTTGCATGGAGATTGATTCTGCAGGCTGGAAATGTACTCTTTAGATGTGCTCTTTTAAGTCCACTTGCCTGGTAGTGTTAGGAAGTTTTACCTCATCGCTTGTCTAGTGGTTTCTGAATTTGACCCATGGATTGTGCAGAAATAATAATAATATGTTAGAGTACGTAATGGGCCTAATGGCCTGGGCTGGCGGTATAGGCCGTTAGTCTTAGGGTTAATTAGAGATAAGGGTCGCTTTTTTAGGGGTAAGTAAGCCTTGCTTAGGAGTCAAGTAAACCTCTCTATATAAAGAGAGGAGATGTATCAATCTAATCAAGCAAGAATTAAGAAGGAAATCCCTTCCCTCTTGCCCGGCCGTTGGCAAAAAGGCCCCCGGCTGGCCCTCTCGCGCCCTCCTTCTAGCAGCGCCATAACAATTTGGTATCAACTAGTTTCGGTTTGATCATGTCTTCACCGCCGCCCAACCCGTCTGTTCCACTGCTGGTCACCTCGTCGCCTCCGGCGACCACCCCGATCGTCGCCCCGCTCTTGCCCGCGCCGGGATCATCCGTCGCGCCCGCCCCCGTCGTCCTCACCCCGGAGGTGTCAGGGGCGCTGCGGGACCTAACACATGCGGTCCAGGAGATCCGCCTGTTCTTGGCTGGGTCCTACGGGCCGCACCCGGCTGCGCCACCCATCACCGCCACCGCGCCGCCGTGGCTGCCGTGGCAGCCGCCGCACCAGGCGGCCCCCGCCGCACTTGCAGGGTTGTTGCAGCAGCCGCTGCAGCTGCCATCCATCGCCCCGTCCTGGCTGCCGTGGCAGCCGCCGCACCAGGCGGCCTCCGCCGCGCTCGCCGGGCTGCTGCAACAGCCGCTGCAGCTGCCATCCACCGCCACCACCGCCCCGTCCTGGCTGCCGTGGCAGCCGCCGCACCAGTTGGCCTCCGCCGCGCTCACCGGGCCGCTGCTGCAGCTGTCATCCACCGCCACCGTCGCCCCGCCCTGGCTGCAGTGGCAACCACCGCTCCTGGCGACCTCCGCCGCACCCGGCACTCCGCCGCAGCAGCCGCTGCAACTGCAGCAGCCATCGCCGGTCAGCTCCAGCCCCGCATCGACCGCGTTGACGGGAGTCCCGATCCACCAGATCAAGTTCCCGCCGTCGCCATCACCGCTTTCCCAGGGCGTCCCCATTCAGCAGATCAAGTTCCCGCCGTCACTGTCGCCGCTTGCAGCTTGGATCACTACCCACCACGTGTCGGCGGCGGTGAGGCTGCAGGCTGCTGCGCGCCGCCTCCTAGCGCGTCGGCGTGTGCGGGAGATGCGTGGTCTGCAGCTGCCGCTCCTCCCAGTTGCGCTTCGCTGCACAAAGGACCTCGATCTCGTCCGCTGTGTCGGGGATCTTGGGCATGTTGTTTTCCCCACGAACAGCGGCCTCAAAGTCTGCGACATCGGCGGTCGGGGAGGCGCACCCCTCCTCGCCATTCTCCATCGACAGCCCTCCACTCTTCTATGTGCGGTGCAGACCAACAGCCGTCCGGCGGGGAGAAGGCATGGTGTCACCGACAGAAGCGCACCGCGTAGCACCACTGCATTCCGCCGCCGGCCGCCGCGAGGGCGCCTCCGCTGGTCGCTCTTGCGACCACTTACAGGTGGCCATACAAATGCACTCCTTTTGTCCAGATGGTGTCCATGGGATTCAGGTGGCTGTACACGTGCACGTCCGATGTGCGGACGGTGTCCACTTTTTTGTTAAGAGGTCCAAAATAAAGCATCCCAGTCGATTTCAGGTTGAGTAATAAAACAAGGCGAGATGTAAAAGGCTTGTTTTTAGGTGTTAGGTTTGTGTTGCGTCGAGTCATGGTTATAAGTTGGTTCGGCTGCAGCTTGAGGACAAGCTGCATGTACAGGTGGGGTGTAGTGTTAGAGTACGTAATGGGCCTAATGGCCTGGGCTGGCGGTATAGCCCGTTAATCTTAGGGTTAATTAGAGATAAGGGTCGCTTTCTTAGAGGTAAGTAAGCCTTGCTTGGGAGTCAAGTAAACCTCTCTATATAAAGAGAGGAGATGTATCAATCTAATCAAGCAAGAATTAAGAAGGAAATCCCTTCCCTCTTGCTCGGCCGTGGGCAAAAAGGCCCCCGGCCGGCCCTCTCGCGCCCTCCTTCTAGCAGCGCCATAACAATTAGGTATCAACTAGTTTTGGTTTGATCATGTCTTCACCGCCGCCCAACCCGTCTGTTCCGCTGCTGGTCACCTCGTCGCCTCCGGCGACCACCACGATCGTCGCCCCGCTCTTGCCCGCGCCGGGATCCTCCGTCGCGCCCGCCCCCGTCGTCCTCACCCCGGAGGTGTCCGGGACGCTGCGGGACCTAACACATGCGGTCCAGGAGATCCGCCTGTTCTTGGCTGGGTCCTACGAGCAGCACCCGGCTGCGCCACCCATCACCGCCACCGCGCCGCCGTGGCTGCCGTGGCAGCCGCCGCACCAGGCGGCCCCCGCCGCACTCGCAGGGCTGTTGCAGCAGCCGCTGCAGCTGCCATCCATCGCCCCGTCCTTGTTGTCGTGGCAGCCGCCGCACCAGGCGGCCTCCGCCGCGCTCGCCGGGCTGCTGCAGCAGCCGCTGCAGCTGCCATCCACCGCCACCACCGCCCCGTCCTGGCTGCCGTGGCAGCCGCCGCACCAGTTGGCCTCCGCCGCGCTCACCGGGCCGCTGCTGCAGCTGTCATCCACCGCCACCGTCGCCCTGCCCTGGCTGCAGTGGCAACCACCGCTCCTGGCGACCTCCGCCGCACCCGGCACTCCGCCGCAGCAGCCGCTGCAACTGCAGCAGCCATCGCCGGTCAGCTCCAGCCCCGCATCGACCGCGTTGACGGGAGTCCCGATCCACCAGATCAAGTTCCCGCCGTCGCCATCACCGCTTTCCCAGGGCGTCCCCATTCAGCAGATCAAGTCCCGCCGTCGCTGTCGCCGCTTGCAGCTTGGATCACTACCCACCACGTGTCGGCGGCGGTGAGGCTGCAGGCTGCTGCGCGCCGCCTCCTAGCGCGTCGGCATGTGCGGGAGATGCGTGGTCTGCAGCTGCCGCTCCTCCCAGTTGCGCTTCGCTGCACAAAGGACCTCGATCTCGTCCGCTGTGTCGGGGATCTTGGGCATGCTGTTTTCCTCACGAACAGCGGCCTCAAAGTCTGCGACATCGGCGGTTGGGGAGGCGCACCCCTCCTCGCCATTCTCCATCGACAGCCCTCCACTCTTCTATGTGCGGTGCAGACCAACAGCCGTCCGGCGGGGAGAAGGCATGGTGTCACCGACAGGAGCGCACCGCGTAGCACCACTGCATTCCGCTGCCGGCCGCCGCGAGGGCGCCTCCGCTGGTCGCTCTTGCGACCACTTCCAGGTGGCCATACACATGCACACCTTTTGTCCAGATGATGTCCATGGGATTCAGGTGGCTGTACACGTGCACGTCCGACGTGCGGATGGTGTCCACTTTTTTGTTAAGAGGTCCAAAATAAAGCATCCCAGTCGATTTCAGGTTGAGTAATAAAACAAGGCGAGATGTAAAAGGCTTGTTTTTAGGTGTTAGGTTTGTGTTGCGTCGAGTCATGGTTATAAGTTGGTTCGGCTGCAGCTTGAGGACAAGCTGCATGTACAGGTGGGGTGTAGTGTTAGAGTACGTAATGGGCCTAATGGCCTGGGCTGGCGGTATAGCCCGTTAGTCTTAGGGTTAATTAGAGATAAGGGTCGCTTTCTTAGGGATAAGTAAGCCTTGCTTGGGAGTCAAGTAAACCTCTCTATATAAAGAGAGGAGATGTATCAATCTAATCAAGCAAGAATTAAGAAGGAAATCCCTTCCCTCTTGCCCGGCCGTGGGCAAAAAGGCCCCCGGCCGGCCCTCTCGCGCCCTCCTTCTAGCAGCGCCATAACATAATAACGTATTAAAGGAAACACTGCCACTAAAAATTCATGTGGAGATTGAATCTACTTCCTCCGGGACATTCTGCATGCCACAAGTTTTTGTTCTAGGCATAACTAGTTTGGGTTGTCATATGGTGTAACTACATTACTGACACAAGTATGTATACAATCTCAAATTCATTCCCTCATTAACAATATATCACTGAATAATAATGCTTGTTTTGGTTGCCATTTGGTAAAATGTACTACCTGATGGTCTAGGGAAATGCACTCACTAAAGTTCATGATATTCTTGTGTTGACTGTTGAATCTCCTGGTCAGTCTTAATCTGATGCTTCTCTGCCCCTGTTGCTTCCAGACAAAGTTCTGCATTCATTGTTCACGTTTTGTCTGGGTTCAGTGTTCTCTTTTTGGTGATGATAGTCCATATCTGTCGGTGGTTTGGCTGGAATATCGTTTTCTCTTTAAACCTGAATATGCGTCACCAGCACATGCACGAACAAATCGACAGATGCCATGTGTGATTGCAATATATTCTCTTTAGGCCGCGATTGGAAGACCTGTAATCTAATACACGTGTAAATTAAGTACAGGTGTATTTTACAAACCCACAAAAGATATCAGTATTTTACAGGTGTATTTTTTCCAGGTCATTTGGTTCACTAGAGGCTTCTGCCTCGGGCTTGTTCTTGTGGCAACGCCGGCCGATGGCCAGCCCCGGGTCTCCGAGCTTCAGCTCTCCCGAGCGCTTGTCCTACTGCGATGCGGTCAGGTGCAAGGATGAGATCCATCCGGTCAGGAGTTGGGGTCCGAGATCCACCTGCCGCCGCCTCTATCGAGTCTGGGAGCAGTGCCGCGGAGCTCGTCGCTCAGCCGCCGTTGTCGACTGCCACCTGTCCCTACAGTTTCGATGGCCACGTCGTCCCACAGCTCGTCGCCGTCTCAACCTGCCGGCCGCCGAGACCTTGAGCTGCGCAGGGCGCATGCGCCGGGATCCGCCAGACTCACGGGTCGCTGTTGCCTCAGCCTCAGTCCTCCATGGCTCCGGCCATCCTCGTCTAGGTGGATCACCCGAGACAGGGGCGGAATACCGGCGAGGAAAACGATCGATCCAGGTCCGTTTTAAAAACTGGCCAATTACCAACGTAATCTGAGAAACACGTGTAAATATTCGAGCCGTTTTCTGGCCGAGAAACGACGAACCAAGCATGTATGGTATGGCTAAGTGGGAAAGGCTAAGGCTACTTCCACTCAGGCTTGCAGTAGCCTTAGCCTTTCCACTCAGGCTAGCCTTCTGGCGTTTCTGTCTGTCATAGTGCAATTATAGTATGACGCCCTGTTGAATAAGTTAGATTTTCTAGATGCCTGTCGTGGGTTAGATCCTCGCTTCTGATGTTAGAGATTATCTGATTTAGATGAACTATTGAGCATCTTTTAATGAAAAACATCATTAGATTGTGGAGAAGCATGGTTCATGGTCATTCAAACGGTATGTTGGTAACTGAGATCTACGTTGTATAGTAACAGTCGTGTTCCATATTTTATACGTGGACTGTAATTCAGAAACCTCCCTTTGGGGGAAATAGCAATGATTCAGAATCACCCCCTTCAGGAAAATAATAACGATTCAGAAACTAATGACCTGGTAATTGGCGACAGCTCAGGCGAAGTAACATATGTATTGAATCTCTTGCACCCTCCCTACACTTTCCAGAAGTGACCACACTGTATTGGAGGCTTGCAGTTCTACTTTTATCTTTTATCTTATATTTTTGCACTGTATCAATATGAACAATATGTGCTTTTAGAGCAAACTAGATTATTTGTGATTCCATTGAGCAAACTGGATTAAGGCTAGACTATTTTTGAACCAAGGTGGGGCCTGCCAATTTATTTTTTAGTTTTGACCTTGAGATTTTAGTATCTTATATGCTTTCCTCGGCCATCTTCATACGGCAGGTTCAGCTAATGGATATCACTGAGTTTCTGCTAGCTATGCAGTGCCATGATGGTCAGATACAAAATGCTGCAGAAGGGAATATCAAGCAATTTAAGGAGCAGAGTTTTCCACAGTTTCTGCAAGCATTATCTGCTGAGCTATCAAATGATAATAAATCTCCAGTATCTCGAAGGCTTGCTGGCATTCTGCTTAAAAGTTCTTTGGATGCAAAAGATTTAGCAAGGAAACAAAAATGTACACAACAATGGATAAGTGTGGACCCTTTAGTCAAGTCACAGGTTAAAGGTTCCCTGTTGATGACCCTTGGATCACCAGTATCTGACGCTCACCGTAGTTCTTCACAAGTCGTTGCAAAGATTGCTTCCATTGAGATCCCTTGTCAAGGATGACCAGAACTCATAGTAAGCTTTCTAGGTAACATGACAAAGCCAGATGCACCCCCTTCTTTGAAGCGCGCTACCCTGGATGCCACTGGATACGTCTGTGAGGAGATATCCCCTAAGGATTTGGAGCAGGATCAAGTTAATGCTGTTCTTACTGCTGTGGTCCAGGGTATGAATCACGTGGAGAAAATTCAAGGGTCCGACATGCTGCTGCTAAAGCATTGTACGATGCTCTTGATTTTACCGAGACAAAATTTCAGAATGAATCAGAGAGGAAGTACATAATGAAGGTAGTTTCTGAAACTGCCATTTCTAAGGAGTCTGATATTAGGAAGGCTGCATTTGAGTGTTTGGTCTCCATAGCATCAACATACTATGATCTTCTAGAGCCCTACATGCAGACATTATTTGAGTTGACAGCAAATGCTGCCAGGGCAGATGAAGAACAAGTTGCACTTTAAGCTGTTTAGTTCTAGAGCACAATCTGTGATGAAGAAGATGCAATTCAAGAAGACGCTGAAGAATCTCGTGATGTTAGTTTCGCATATCATTTCCATTTGTTGAAAAGGCCCTTCCTTTGCTTGTCCTTATGCTTTGAGAAACACTTCTGAAGCAAAAGGAGGATCAAGATGAAGATGATGGAATTTGGAATATATCAATGGCAGGGGGCACCTGCCTTTGGCTTGTTGCAACGGCTGTCAAGGTTGCCATTGTACCTCTCTGCTACATTTGCATTTGGTTCCATTCTTGAAGGCCCTTCAGTTGAAAAGCTTGCACCACTGGTTCATGAGACTACTGCATGGGCACTTTCGAGGACATTTGAGTTTCCACATTCACCAACCAGTGGTGTTTCTGTAGTAACAAATGCAAACCTTCCTCATGTTATAGAAATTATGTTAACAAGTATCAAAGACTCCAAATGTTGCTGAGAGAAGATCTGTGGTGCCCTGTATTTTCTTGCTCACGGCTATGGGAATGCAGGGTCTATGTCATCAGTGCTGTCACCCTATTTTGGTCAATTAGTATCAGCTCTCCTTGCCATTGCTGATCGTTCTGATTCCATCAACTCCAGGCTTTGTGCATCTGCATATGAAACACTTAACGAGATTGCGAGATGCAGCAGCATTGCAGACACCCTGAACATGATTGTGTTATTATTGCAAGAGATCTTGAAGAGATTAAACCAGGCCTTTGAGTTTCAGATCGCATCCTCTCAGGACAAGGAAAAGCAAAGTGGCCTTCAAGCCTTGCTATGTGGTGTTCTTCAAGTAATCCTTCAAAAGTTCAGCAACTGTGATGATAAATCAGTAATCGTTCAGTTTGCTGACCAAATAATGGTGTTATTTCTCCAGGTTTTTTCATGCGATAGTTCTAATGTGCTGAAGAAGCAATGCTTGCTATTGGTGCTCTTGCTTATGCTACTGGACCGGAATTTGTGAAATACATGCCAGAGTTTCACAAGTACCTTGAAACGGGCTTACAAATTTCGGTGCATATCAAGTATGCTGTGTTTCTGTGGGTGTGTTTGCGGACATCTGTCATGCCCTGGATGACAAGGTACTCCCTTACTGTGATATGTATCATGTCCACCCTTCTCAAGTTCCTTTCAAGCCCAGAGCTTGATCGTTCTGTGAAACCACCAATTTTGTCATGCATAGGAGATATTGCACTTACAATTGGTGAGCATTTTGAGAAATATGTTCCATACACTCTGCCTATGTTGCAAGGAGCTGCAGAGCTTTGCTCTCTTATGGAGCTTCCTGATGATGACAGTACAGAGTATAAAAATGAACTCAGGCGAAGCATCTTCGAGGCCTATTCGGGTATACTTCAGGGAGTCAGAAGTTCAAAATCAGAGCTCATGGTTCCTTATGCCGGCCATATTTTCCAGTTCGCCGAACTGGTGTTACGAGAGACATCAAGGTGAGTTCACGACATGTCTTTGACATGGAATTCGTAGTCAATGTATCAATCATTTTCGTTTGCATATGAGTTTCATAATAACAATATGCTGATAACTTTTTACCTCTGACGTTGTGAAAGTATGCATTCAACTTGTATAACGGGGGCCTGTATAAAAAGTCTGGGATCAATGTGGTGAATTATTGTTCATATTCCTTGTAGGGACGAGGGTCTGACCAAAGCTGGAGTTGCCTTGGTCGGGGACCTCATGGATGCCCTAGGACCTTCCATTAAACTGCTGCTCAAGAATTCCAACTTCCACCCGGAGCTTCTTGGGTGCTGTTCCCAGTCTGATGACGAACAGCTAAGGGAGACTGCGTCCTGGGTCCAGGGTGTGATCTCACGTGTGCTGGTTTATGATGGAAAGCTTCTCCAGTAAAGCTGCAGGTTCTTTATCTTGGCGTTCAGCGTTGCTGATGGATGCTTTTTTTTATCTTGTTTGTGGAAGTCCACGCACAACTACTCTAGCTTATCACATTAGACATTGGGTTTGATTGTAAGAGAGGCAAAAGGGGGAAACAGGAGGATGCACAAGCTGAAACTGGAGATCATGCTGATGCTGAGAAGCCAAAGGTACTAACGTTGAGATGAAAGATGCTGGAGAAGCCAAAGACACCGATGTGGAGATAAAAGATGCTGGAGAAGCCAAAGGCACCGACATGGAGATAAAAGATGCTGAAGAAGCCATAGGCACCGATGTGCAGAACAAAGATGCTGACAATGCTCGGGAGAAAAGAAGAGGCTGGCAATTCCCTTGAGAGAAGATGCTGGCACTGTTGCTCAAGAAGAGAAGAAAGATGCCCCTGCTGCAGATGTCGCACGGAAAACTGAAGAAGCCGCTGGTTCAGAGCTACCTTAGGGGGGCAGATCCGCAGATGCAGCATCCTACAAGACTGAATCAGCCGAAGGCAAGGCTTTCTTGGAGCTTCCTGGAGACGTTTCTGCACCTGTATGAGAGAGTAAGGAAATATGAAAAGTCAGTTGAATCTGGAGTAACTCCCGCAGAGGGTGTGATTTGTCTGCCCCTGTATCAGAGAATAAGCAAGATGAAAGCCAGCTGAATCTGGAGGACCTCCCGTGGAGGGTGAGAAAACTGAGAATGACCTCAAATCCAGGGGTCTACCCTACAATATCCTCGGGGGAAAAGAAAGAAGAGGCGGATAGCACTACCAATTCAGCGACGCCTCCTACAGAGGAAATAAAAGCAGATGTTTCAGCGGAAGAGTCAGGAAAAGCCACAGAGAATTCAGCAGACAGCGCTGCTCACCAGGGTCGTGTTCCGTGGTAACAGGCGAGACGAATCTCTCATTTGTTCTGAGAACTGTAGTGCAAGTGTGTTTAACCTAACAGCGTCTGTAACTGTCGGCTCGTCCGCGCATACTTCAGAACTTGTTGTGTTGGCCATGTATGAGGTGCTGCAGGGCATGCAATATGCTGCTGTATGCGATCTCAGCAGGAGGACATAACATAATACTTTGCGGTTGCTGTAACCTTGCCATTTCAGTTTTGGGCATTAGTTCTTCTTTTCTTTTCAAGAGGTATTGCCCCATATTAAAAAAAGGATTATCTTGGTCTCTGCATCAAAATGATGCATACAACCATATTGTTAATCAAAGTAGGCATGATGTACACAGTTCAATACAAGATTGCAAATCGAGTTGAAACAAAATAAACATTGCCACAATCTGCAAAAGTAGGACAACACTTATTCTATTGTTCGACCGTTATTCACCGATTGTAGGTGTCAGGAGCCGCATCGTCCTGCTGGCTGGGCTACTTGTTCTCCGGCCAATGAATGGCCTAGCCATGAGTCTACAAAGGAGAGAACGATCAAGTCGTGCATTCGGGGCTTGAGCCCTAGGCGTGGGCTGTGGCCTGACGGTTTTTCTTAGAGCATCTACAGCTGCATTTGTCAAATCTGACTACCTTATACACCCGTGGAGGCGCCCGCGCTCAGGGGACAGTGGCAGGGCAGTCCCTAAATTCACGTCTTCACATCCGCGTATCTCATATCTGGCATCCTATATCCATACAAAACCATTTTAAGTCCTACGTAGATCACCAATCGGCCAAAATCAACAGCAAAAGGACATAAACTGATAGCAAACAGACATAATTCACATAAACGTCATCAAAAGATCACCAAACAGGCATAATTCATACAGTTCAACCGTTTAGCAAATGCTAACTAGGTAGGAGCTAGATTATATAAAAGAGGAGAAGGCCGGAATTCACCACTTCCTCGCCGGCCCTTTGCCCTTCCGGTCGCTGGCGCTATTGTAGGCGTCCGCGACAAGAGGTGGGTCGGTGTCGGAGCCGGTGGAGTCGGACCCTTCGTTGTCGGAGGAAGAATCGAAGATGACGATGTAGCCCTTCAAGCGCCGGACGATTCGGCCCTGCTTGCACTTGAGCTTGGCCACTCTCGCCGCTGCCTCCGCCGCCTCCCGCTTGGACTGCTCAATGCCGAGCCGGAGCGGCTTGGCGTTGGTCCTCCGGAGCCGCCGGGCGTCCGTCTTCGCCGTGGTAAGTGATCGATGGTACACACACTGGAGGAGACACTCCTCCTCGTCGGGCAACGGCATCACGCGGCGGCGGTGGACTGACTGCACACCCTCATCGAACGTGCCCCCCATCCTCCTTACCCTCTGCCTCTCGCGGCGGGCGGTGCATGCCTCTGACTCCGGTGGAGAGGGCATTAGAACTCACTGCTAACCGCGCGGAGTAGCGACCGGAGGTGGAGGAGGCTGTCGAGCGGACGATGCCGATTGAGCTGCCCTTGTAGATCCGCGTGCGAGGTGGGAAGGGCCGGCGCCGTCGTCGGCGCTACGGGGATGGGCGACAGGTGGCGTCGCACCTGAACTGCAGTTGCCGCCCGTATCGACCCGCGAGCGCTCCAGCGCGATATGGAGCGCCATCTCGTCCTCGTCTCCGGAGTTGCTGTCGGAGTGGCTGCCGGTGCTAGATCGGAAGGATTGGGGGTTTCGAACAGCCAACCAACTGCTTACGATCGCACGCACATAACCAGTCCACTACACTAGTTTTGTTGAAGCTAAAGCAGCGCATGTAATTTTTATTTCTGGTGTTCGTTGTACTGCCATGATTGAAGATGAATAGATTGGAAGTTTTTTCGCAAAAAAAAAAACTAAATCCAACCGGCCTAGTGTAGCAAATAGGAATATTGTAGCGAACCAGAAATAGTTGTTGTAGTGAACCGGCGACCAGCACATACGCCCGAGCTTTTACCACCGCAACCAGCTCACGGAGCCGGATCCCCTAACGTACGGCCACCTGACGTTGGGCCACTGACGCGTGGGTCCGGGTCCACACGTCAGCGAGTGCGCCGTACGTCAGAGGAGCTGCGTCCCCAGCTCACACCAGTGAAATATTTGCAGCCTGACATTTTAAGAAACGAGCGACAGGGATAAAACTTAAAAAAGAAATTAAAAAAACAGTACATGAACTGGATGGGTCGAACACACAACCTCCATCGGGTCAACCGCGTCGCTAGCTACTGTACTTTCTGCAATTTGTTCTCTATAAATAACAACCCAGTTTAAATAATTATAAGCGACAGATTTTTTTGAAAATTTGAACCCGATTTTACTTTTGACAAAAGTACATGTTTTTCAGAATTTATAAATGCGAACATTTTCGGAATTTATGAAATTCATTATTCTCTAAAAGTATCAAACAAAAATTACAATTATTATTTTTTTGAAATTTCTGAACCAAATTCGAAAACAGGAACATTTTTCAAAAAATGAATAAAAGCTTGAAAAAAAGAAAATAAAAGTGAACAGGAAGAATTTTGAAACAACTTTTGCACGCGAACACGAATAACTTTTGCACGCGAACAAATTTGAATTTCCCAAACATTTTTTAAAAACATGAAAGTTTAGGAATTTGTGAACAATTTTGAAAGCACAAACATTTTTTGAATCTTAAGAACAAATTTTGAAATGGATAACATTTTTCGAAGGGTGAACGAAACTATAAAGCACAAATATTTTTTGAATTTTAAGGACAAATTTTGAAACGGAAAACAATTTTAAAAATTCCCAAACAAGTTTGGAAGCGTGATTTTTTTGGAATACGAGAACAAAAAAATTGAAATCCGGTACATTTTCTAAGTTTCAAAAGTTTCGACATTTTTGTGTAATGAGAACATTTTTTGAATTTTACGAACATTTTTTCGAAACTGATCATTTTTTGAAAACATGAACATTTTGGAATTTGTGAACAATTATTTTAAGCACAAATATTTTTTTGAATCTTGAGAACAAATTTTGAAACAAAGAACAAACTTCGAAGCACGAACGAAATTTTAAAGCACGAACATTTTTTGGATCTTGAGAACAAATTTTGAATTGGAGAACAATTTTGAAAAATTCCTACAAATTTGGAAGTGTGAGTTTTTTGAATATGTGAACAAAAAATTAAAATCCGGTACAAAAGTTTTGAACTTTTTTGTGTAATGAGAAATTTTTTTGAATTTGGCAAAAAAAATCGGAAGCTGAACATTTTTTTGGAAACATGAACAAACTTGAATTTTTTGAATTCTTTTAAAAAGGATAAGAAATGAAAAACCAAAGAAAGAAAATTTGTTGAAAAGAGAAATTAACTTGAAAAGGAAAACTCAAAGAAGAAATAGAAAACAAAAAAGGAAAAGGATAACATAAACAGAAAAAAGAAAAAAAAACCCATAAAAAACGAAAAAACCGGTTCAGGGAACCTTTTAGAAGGTTCCCAAAAACGGTGGTAACCGCAACTGGGCCAGCCCAAATCGTCCCCGGGGGGGGGGGGGGGGGGGGGGTGCGGAGCCTGGTCAATTCGCCCATAAGCGGCGAATAGGGGTTTTCCCCCGTATCCACCCCATATTTCAACTGGATATAAGGGGTGCCGGTCAGCCCGGGATTTTGAGGCCCGTTTGAGGCGCTCGTCTGGATCGAGATTTTGTGACCGGTCGACCAGTGACCGGGCCTTCCGCACGGCCATATAGGACATGTTTGGGGCGTCGGGTTGTAAATGTTCTTACCGCTACAGTGAAATACTAGTCGATTTACAGGGTATGTAGGAAAATTCGTTTCTGAGCTCAGGCTCAGATGATCCTGAAATATACACCAATGATTCACATAAAGATCCGCGCCCCTGACTGTATTCTATTGCAGTATTTCTCTTTTCCCACTGAGACGTCACTGACGGAGCTACGTCTTGATAAAATCGGCTGTGGCCCGCCCAACTCGTAGCAATTACAGTGAAGATTGAGAGTAAACTTAGCCACGAGCTTGAAAATTATGGGTCTTCCTTTCTATCGGCCCGCCCAGGTTTGCTACCGTAGCTCCGCCACTGTGAGACGTTGGAGGGCAATAATTGCGACGACGCGTCACGGTGGAGAGGCGGAACAGGTTGTGTCCCCACGGCTCGTCCTCTTATCTGAACCGCCTGAGCCGGTGGGAGCGGACGGCCTCCAAACGGCACGAAAACAAGCTGGCTTTAAATGCACCCACATGCCTTCTACTCTTCCTCATCCAGTCGCATCCAACCCAAGAAATCCCCATGTCCTCTCGTCTTCCACACCTAGCGACACGTCGGCCGCCCTTTGTGCACGGCGGAGGTAGCCGGGCATCGCTTCTACAAGTGCTCCCCGAAACCTTCTGCGCCGTAGTCTTGCCCATCTCCTTCGCCCACTTCCTGCTTCAGTACAACGGACCTGCAGATTGCTAGCTGGACCATCTCTCCCTGCTAATGGATTCATCGTTTCTCGTCAGAAAAGCAAAATGCCTGATGCTAGTAGAACACAAAAGAGAAAAGTGCCAGCTGAAGTTCAGACCGTACCACAGCTACTCCGTCACCTCTATCAGCCGGCAGATGTGGTTCACTCCAAGTGCTCGAAGCTGTCCCAAGGGATGAAGAACGGGATTGCTGCAACAATCAGAGGATTTAGGATTTCTATATTGCAAGGTTGAGCAGCAAAAAATAGGTACAATAGCAGAAATTGGTAACCTCAACTTGCTGATTGCCGTCTGAGCGACTACCTCCCGACCTCCTCGTTGTTCCACTCCAAGCGGATTCAACAGAGGATGGCGCCATTGGAACCTGTCGAAGTAATGGTCACGGGTAACCTCATCAGCTTTCTATAGTGTTTCAAGACATCGGGGCCGGCTGCGCCCCTCAAGCGTCAAGGACAGAGCGCCGCCTCCTTGTAGCCGGCTGGTCCAAGCAACCGGATGCCAAAAGGCGGCAGCGCCCAGAAGATGGCCACGAGGTGGGCTGACTCCTAGCGGGCAGCCTCCAGAGAGGCCGGCTCCTAGCAGGAGGCCCCTAGAGCCCTCAAAGTCTGCACCCACATAAATACAACGAGACGAGACGTGGCTACAGTGCGGCCTGCCACCCCCAAATCTAGGGCAGAGCGTGGCTATAGTGCGCTGTACCAGGCGGAGATCTCCCGCCCAGCGCGGCACTGTTGCCACTCCGCCCATGACATCACCCCTGTCAGAGGGAGCCATGCTCCCACGACGGGCTATCGGTACGGCCCGCAGGCGGTGGACCCTACCTGTCCGTGAGAAGCCAGAAGGCGACGAGCCCTGACCAGTCGGCTCGGGGGGAGGCCGGCACCCAGTAGGTGGCCCTCCCCCTTCCTTGGAGTTTTTGAGCCATTAACCAGAAGAGACGGGTAGTGGCTATAGTGAACGCCCACCAGGCGGCGGGACTGTAGCCACGCCCTCCCCAACAAAGCATACATCATTAGCAGCACGACTACAGTGCTGAGCAGCCAGCAAGACCCGCAAGCGGCGGGCGCGGCCTGTCGGCCAAGTACAAGACAGTCGGCAGGACCCACCAGGCGGCGGGCCCCAGTATCCGGCGGAGAAGCCGGCCACCAGAGACACTGACGGCCTGGGCCTACACCTGGCCAGATTACCTTTGTACCCCTGGGGGGTAGGCCTATATAAACCCCTCAGGGCACCCATGAAAAGGGTTCAGACCTCGAGAGTTAGCCACTTAGACACACACATAGAGAAAGGGGTTGAGCTAGCCTTGCCTTCTTCCTCCTCTAGCCAAACAACTCGAGGAGCAACTTGTAGCCACTTGTGATATAGTGATCATGCGGAAACCTCGCAGAGGAGGACTAGGGGTGTTATCTCCTAAGAGAGCCCCGAACCTGGGTAAGATGCGTTGGCGTTCGTGTTTACGCCTTATCCTGTTTCCAGGCACCGGCGATGTTCTACTCGCTCCCACCATGATAAGTCATCCCTTGGCATATGTCGCACCAAATCCCCGACGTTTGGCGCCCACCATGGGGCGAGGTGCACCATCGTCTGGGGATCTATTCTGGACGGGAAACCTTTTCCTCCCTGGCGAGCGTAGCCAGCCCGACACGCCTGATGGCGTTTGCACCGACGCACTACATGGCGCAGAGATCGCCTGCACGGTGAGTTGCCTGGCTGATCTTGTCGGCAAGGTTCGCCTCTCCGACGAGCCTACACCTGATGCAGGCGCAGCCAGCACCGAGAGCTGCCTCGTCGACCTTCTTGGCCAGCTCCACATCGCCAACGAGCCAGCTTCTGACTTGGAGTCAATCGGCTCCACTAACCCGATGCTTGTCGACTCCGATGCATCACTCGACGCGTTCCCCACCAACGTGGTGGTCATCGACGACCCGCTTCCTCACGCGGACAGCGGCGGCAGCACCGTCACGGAAGTACTTGTCCTTAGCCACGACGAGCCGTCTGGTGGGGACGGCCAGGTGTAGGATCGAAAGTATGTCTAGAGGGGGGGGGGTGATTAGACTACTTGACCAAATAAAAATCTAGCCTTTTCCCAATTTTAAGTCTTGGCAGATTTTAGCAACTTGGCACTAATCAAGCAATCAATCTACACATGCAAGTCTAAGAGTATAGCAGCGGAATATAAAACATTGCACATGAAGGTAAAGGGGGGAGTCTGGAGGGAGCAAACGCAATGTAGACACGAAGATTTTTGGCGTGGTTCTGATAGGTGGTGCTATCGTACATCCATGTTGAGTGAGATTTCAGCCCACGAAGAGTAACGGTTGCGCGAGTCCATAGAGGGCTCCACCCACGAAGGGTCCACAAAGAAGCAACCTTGTCTATCCCACCATGGCCATAGCCCATGAAGGACTTGCCTCACTAGGGTAGATCTTCATGAAGTAGCTAGGAGATCTCCTTGTCCGTACAAACTCCTTGGTTCAACTCCACAATCTTGACGGAGGCCCCCCAAGTGACACCTAACCAATCTAGGAGACACCACTCTCCAAAAGGTAATAGATGGTGTGTTGATGATGAACTCCTTGCTCTTGTGCTTCAAATGATAGTCTCCCCAACACGCAACTATCTCTCACAGATTTGGATTTGGTGGAAAGATGATTTGAGTGGAAAGCAACTTGGAGAAGGCTAGAGATCAAGATTTATGTGGTTGGAGTGGAATATCTTGACCTCAACACATGAGTAGGTGGTTCTCTCTCAGAAAATGTATGATGGAAGTGTAGGTATGTTCTGATGGCTCTCCTCACGAATGAAGAGTGGGTGGAGGGGTATATATAGCCTCCACACAAAATCTAACCGTTACACACAAATCACCAAACTCGGTGGGACCGAATAATGAAACTCGGTCAGACCGATTTGGTTCAAAATGTGAACGTTGGGATTTTCGGGGGGACCGATTTCATTAGGGTTAGGGCATAACGTAATCTCGGTGAGACCGATTACTCAAACTCGGTGGGACCGATTTTGGTAATAAGCTAACCAGAGAGTTGGTCAGGCAAACTCGGTGGGACCGATTCGCTCATCTTGGTGAGACCGAAACGTTACGAAGGGGAAACAAAGAGTTTGCATTGCGAACTCGGTGGGACCGATCGCTCATCTCGGTTGGACCGAAACGTTACGAAGGTAAACAAAGAGTTTGCAACCCATCTTGGTGAGACCGAGATTACTATCGGTGAGACAGAAGTGACTAGGGTTTGTGGCAGTGGCTATGTCAAGTGAACTCGGTGGCGCCGGATAGAAAGTTTCGGTGGGGCCGAGTTTGACTTTTGGTTTGGGACATGTGTGGATATGAGAAAGTGGTTGAGGGGTTTTGGAGCATATCACTATGCATTTTGAGCAAGTAACCCATCAAGCAGCACCTCACCCCCTTATAATAGTATTGGCTTTTCCTATGGACTCAATGTGATCTTGGATCACTAAAAGTAAAATGTAGAGTCTTGAGCTTTAGAGTTTGAGTCAATCTTTTGTCCTTAGCATTTTGAGGGGTCCACGTTTCTAATCCATACCATGCCAATCATTGAGCTTTCCTGAAATATTTATCTTGAAACAACATTAGCTCAATGAGCTATATGTTGTTATGAATTACCAAAACCACCCAGGGATAGTTGCACTTTCACCAGGATCCGCTGCAGGCGGCCGTGCGGAACCTGTCCGCACCCATCCCAGAGGGCGCCGATGGCGAGACGCTGGAGGCGCATCGCATCACGCTCCTTGAAAGCGCCAACAAGCTGAAGGCCATGAGACGCCTAACCGAGGCTTTCCAGTGCGAAGTCGATTGCGCTGTCTGTGGCACGCCGGCTGCTGGTGAGCCTAGCCATGTGGGTACTGTCCGACAACACGGCGCGGCCATCGCCAGTATGCTGGGGGCCGACCGCCCGGTCTACGCCATGCCCCAGGAGAACATACGCGCTACCCAAGCGGCAGCAGAAGAGATGGAGCACTTGGAGGGCGACGATCGCCGCTGCATGACGGCGCGAGTTCAGCAGCTCATCGACGCGGTTGCTGCACAGCAAGAAGCCGGCCACCGTGTGGTCGAGCTTGGTCATCAAGCTAAGAACCAGCCCCTCGCCGAGAGCACGACGCGACCTCCCAGACGCCGACAGGCGGCGCCCGCGGACGAAGAGATTGAGAGCCGGCTGCAAGCCACAGTCGGACGCACCTCACCATCGAGCGCGAACAAGATAGCCGCCCACGAGCAGTGGAATGACGGGACGACTACCTGCCTTCCCCACGCAGGGAGACGCGCGTCTCCCCGCCGCCTGTTGAGCACCTGAGTCTCGGCGGCCGGCTTGGCCCCCGAGAAGGAGTCGGAGGAAACGACACCCGCCATCGGATCGACCGCTTGGCGCGATCCTTGGCGCTAGAAGAAGAAGATGCAATCGGCCCGCCTTGTTTTGGCCCCCGCATTCGCGACGAGCCCTTCCCCAAAGGGTTCTCGCTCCCAAGAGACACGCCCAAGTACAACGGCTCCGTGAAGCTGGAAGATTGGCTCGTCGACTACTCCACCGCAGTCAACATAGCGAAGGCAACAAGCGTGTTGCCGTGAAGTACGTTCCGCTCATGCTCCAGGGCATGGCTCGGACATGGCTGAACAACCTAAAGAAGTATAGCGTCAACAGTTGGATAGACTTCACCGAAGCCTTCATCCGCAACTTCACTAGCACTTACAAGCGGCCACCCAAGCCCCGCCAGCTCTCCTTGTGCGTCCAAGGCCCCAACGAATCGACTCGTGACTACCTCACACGTTGGGCCGAGCTGCGCAACTCTTGCGAAGGCGTGCACGAGGTGCAGGCCATCGAGTAATTCATCGCCGGGTGCAAAGAAGGCACCTTGCTCAAGCACCAACTCCTCTACGACGAGCCGACTACCCTCGATGAACTGCTGATCATAGCAGACAAGTACGCCACGGCCGACTCCTCCATGAAGGCGGAGATTCAAGTTGATGCATCTGGCAAGGTGGATCCTAAGGCTCCTCAAACTACGGCTGGCAACACCAGTCGGCGGCAGCAACAAAACGACAACAAGCGCAAAGCTCCGCAGCAGGCTTCCACCAGTCAGCAGGTGGCGACAGTCGAAGACCAGCAGCCGGAGGGATAGCCTATCCCCAAGCGTCAGAAGGGCAGCAAGCCTAATTGGTTGCCCACCTTCTCTTATGAGCAAACCCTCAATGCACCCAGCAAATTCCATAGCGGCATGAAGCCGTCCAACCACACCACCCGGAAGTGTCACTGGCTCACCCGAATCGCCAAGGGCGATGGAATGCTGCCTCCACCGCCTGCTGACCAGCCGCCGCTGCCTCCTGCCCAGCAGCAGCTGGCGGCCCGGCCAGTCGGCACAATATAAGATGAGTACCCTGAAGAGCATGGGGCCTACGTCATGTTCACCAGTGTGCCCGATGACAAGCATTGCCGACGCCAGCAACATCGAGAAGTGAATGATGTCGCTTCGAAAGCCCCAGAGTTCATGCATTGGTCCGAGAAGCCAATCAGTTGGAGCCAAGCTGACCACCCGGAGGTGACGCCCTCTCCGGGTTCTTATGCCTTGGTGTTGGACGCCACCTTTGCAACAGAGAGGTGAGCTGCTCGTTTCTCTCGAGTTATGATAGATGGCGGTAGCAGCATCAACATCCTCTATCGCGACACCATGGAGAAGTTGTGCATCAAACAGAAGCATCTTCAGCCCAGTCGGACTGTCTTCCATGGCATAGTACCCGGCCTTTTGCACTCACCAATCGGCAAGATCAAGATAGATGTCCTCTTTGGAGACAAAGATCACTTCCACCGAGAGCCCATCTGGTTTGAGGTGGTTGACCCTGAGAGCCCTTACCACGCACTGCTTGGCCGCCCCTGCTTTGGCCAAGTTTATGGCGGTGCCACACTATGCCTACCTCAAAATGAAGATGCCAAGCACCAAGGGGATTATCACCATTGCCGGAGATTACAAGAAGTCGTCTACCTATGCTACAGCCAGCAGTCGGCTAGCCGAGTCCCTCGTGATTGCTGAGAAGTGGCTCCTCGACCGGGTGGTGGCCATGGCCGGCAAGCAGTCAGACATGTCGCCGGATCCCAAGGATTCGGAAGCTCAGGGCTCGTTCCAGCCGGCCAAAGAGACAAAGAAGATACCCTTGCACCCGGAGCACCCGGAGAGGCATGCTGTCATGGGGGCTAACCTCGATAGCAAATAGGAAAGTGAGCTCGTCGATTTCCTCCGTGAGAATCGGAACATCTTCGCATGGTCTCCCAAAGACATGCCAGGTGTTCCGACGGATTTCACCGAGCACAAGCTACACGTCCGACCAGATGCAAAGCCAGTCAAGCAACCCCTCTGCCGCCTGTCAGAGGAGAAGAGAAGAATTGTTGGTGAGGAGATAGCCCGGCTTCTAGCAGCCGACTTCATTATGGAAGTTTTCTTTCCAGAGTGGTTGGCCAACCCAGTCCTTGTACTAAAGAAGAACAACAAGTGGCGCATGTGTATTGATTATACCGGCCTCAACAAAGCTTGCCCCCCAAAGATCCGTTTGCCTTGCCTCAGATTGACCAAGTGATAGACTCCACAGCCGGATGCGAGCTGTTGAGTTTTTTGGATGCTTACTCAGGGTACCACCAGATCAAGTTGAACCCGGCCGACTGGCTGAAGACCACCTTCATCACACCATTCGGAGCCTTCTGATACCTGACCATGACGTTCGGCTTGAGAAATGCCGGCGCCACGTTTCAGGTTGCATGCAAAAGTGCCTCCTCAAGCAACTCGGCAGGAACGCCCACGTCTATGTGGACGACATTGTGGTGAAGAAGGAGAAGCGTGGAACTCTCTTTGAAGACATCAAGGAAACTTTTGACAACTTGCGTCACTTTCAAATCAAGCTCAACCCAGAGAAGTGCGTCTTTGGAGTACCAACCGGCCAGCTCCTTGGCTTCCTGGTCTCAGAGTGTGGCATTGAGTGCAACCCTGTCAAGATCAAAGCCATCGAGAGGATGGAGGTACCCACCCGACTGCGAGACGTCCAAAAATTCATCGGCTTCTTGGCATCCATCAGCCACTTCATCAGTCAGCTGGGCGAGAAGGCTCTTCCCTTGTAGACCATGCCGCCTGTTCTGGCTGCTCCGGCTGCTAAGGAGCCCATTCTCCTCTACATCGCCGCCACCAGCCGGGTGGTCAACACAGTCATAGTGGTAGAGCGCAAAGAAGACGACAATGCACTGCCAGTCCAGAGGCTTGTGTATTACTTAAGCGAGGTGCTGTCAGCCTCCAAGCAGAACTACCCATACTACCAAAAGATGTGCTACAACATGCACTTTGCCGCCAAGAAGCTCAAGCCATACTTTCAAGAGCACCCCATCACGGTTGTTTGCACTGCCCTGCTTGCTAAGATCATAGGCAGCCGAGATGCTTCAGGCCGAGTGGCCAAATGGGCCATCGAGTTGGCCCCCTACACCATCTTCTACCAGCCTCGCACCGCCATCAAGTCCCAAGCGTTGGCCGACTTCCTCGTCGACTGGGCCGAGACCCAGTACCTGCCGCCAGCGCCGGACTCCACCCATTGGCGGATGCACTTTGATGGTTCAAAGATGCGCACCGGTTTGGGAGCCGACATCATCCTCACCTCTCCCAAAGGCGACAAGCTCAAATACACATTACAAATCCACTTTGCCGCCTCCAACAACGTGGCCGAATATGAGGCGCTAGTACACGGACTCCGACTTGCCAAAGAGCTCAGCATCCGCCGGATTCTGTGCTATGACGACTCCGACTTGGTGGTCCAGTAGTCGTCTGGTGACTGGGACGCCAAGGATGCAAACATGGCGAGCTACCGCTTCCTCGTCCAGCAACTCAGCAGATATTTTTGAAGGGTGCGAGTTCCTTCACGTGCCACAAAACGACAATGAGCAAGCAGATGCCTTAGCACGGATCGGCTCCACCCGCCAAGCCATACCAGCCGACGTGTCCCTTCAGTGCCTCATCAAGCCGTCTATCAAGCATTCGCCGGAATCAGAGTCTATCTTCGTGTCGGCTGCTTCCGAAACAGTCGGATCCGACTCGGGGTCTGCAACAGTCGGCCCGGGGACTTCGGCAGGCGGCTCGGGGGCTGCAGCAGTCGCGCCCAGCCCGGGAACTTCAGAACCCGGCCCGGGGGCTGCAGTAGTCGGCCCAGGGACTTCGACAGGCGGCTCGGGGACTGCAGCAGTCGGCCTGGTGACTTCGACAAGCGGCTCGGGGACTGCAGCAGTTGCATCCGGCCCGGGGACTTCACAACCCAGCCCGGGGCCTGCAGCAGTCGGCCTAGGGACTTCAACGACACAGCAGGCGGTGGCCGACTCCAACCTGCCACCTCCCAACCCTACCGCCCTAGTACCCGTGGCCGTACTGACAGTAGAGGAAGTCACAACACCATCATGGGCACAACCCATCCTCAACTTTCTGGTCAGCAAAGAGCTACCAGCAGACGAAATTTTGGCCTGACAGGTGCAACATCGAGCAGCAGCATACACCATCATCAACAAAGAACTCGTGAGGCGCAGCGTCACTTGTGTGTACGAGCGTTGCATAGAGCCAGAGAAGGGCCAAGCAATCCTCAAAGATATCCATCAAGGCGAGTGTGGCCACCACGCAGCCTCTAGATCCCTTGTCACCAAAGCTTTCTGCCATGGTTTCTTCTGGACGACTGCTTTGGAGGACGCTAAAGATTTGGTCAAGAGATGCAAGGGATGCTAGAAATTCAGCTCCAAGCAACATTTGCCGGCTTCAGCACTCAAGACCATCCCCCTTGCCTGGCCTTTTGCCATCTGGAGGCTGGACATGGTGGGACCCCTTCAAGACAGCACGTGGCAGCATGACTCATCTACTTGACGCCATGGACAAATTCACCAAGTGGATTGAGGCAAAGCCAATCAAGAAATTGAATGGTCCGACTGCTGTGACATTCATTGCAGATATCACCATCCGGTACGGTGTACCACACAACATCATCACCGACAATGACACAAATTTTGCCAAAGGCGCCTTGGCCCGTTTCTGTGCGACGCAGGGCATCCGACTGGACTTAGCATCCATTGCCCATCCGTAGTCAAACAACCAAGTAGAGCGAGCAAACGACCACATTTTGTCCAGCATCAAGCCCCGATTGGTCCAGCCACTGGAGCGTTCGGCCAGCTGCTGGATCAACAAGCTGTCGGACGTCCTCTGGATCTGCGCACTACTCCGAACAAGTCAACCGGCTTAACGCCTGTCTTCCTCATCTACGAGGCCGAAGCCGTCGTCCCAACCGACATCGAGTTCGATTCACCGCGTTTCACCATGTACACTAATGCGGAGGCGAAGGAAGCACGAGAAGATGACGTTGATCTACTGGAAGAGGGCCGGCTATTGGCACTCAGTCGGTCCGCCATCTACCAGTAGAGTCTGCGCCACTACCACAGTTGGAAGGTCAAGCCAAGATCATTCCAAGAGAGAGACCTTGTGCTCTAGCTGATCCAGCGAACAGCCGGCCAGCACAAGCTCTCGGCCCCTTGGGAAGGCCCCTTCATCACCAGCAAAGCCTTGGGCAACGACTCCTACTACCTGATCGATGCTCAGAAGCCCAGGGCGCGCAAGAGGGACGACTCCAGCAAGGAAACAGAGCGCCCATGGAATGCAAATCTCCTTCGAAGATTTTACAGTTAATGCAGTATGTACCACGCTACCTTTTGTATTAAGTACAAGACACCGGGTCCCTCGAGGAGCACTCGAGGGTTACCCTTTTTATCTATATGATAAGTATTATGCCTATGAATGTGTTATTGCATTTTTTCACCTGGCACCAGGTTCGACCAGTCGGCCCGGGGGCTTGCCACCCTGTACTATGTCGATGCTCCATGCAGTCAAACAAGTAATGTGCCGGCACCTAAGCCCTCTCTTGCCACAAGCCACAGCTCGCAGAGCAACTGTTTGGTTAGCAAGAGCTAAAGGCAGGAAATGGTGCCCACACGAAAAATGGCTAAGGACCCAAGCATCCACATAGGCTAGGCCGGCTCCTCGCCTCACCATCCGGCTGCTGAGTAGCCGGCCGGCCGACTTCTTACTTACCTTTCTACGTTCTAGTTGGCAAAAGTACTTACCCTCCCAAATGGCTAAGTACTTGACCCAGCCATAGTCCATAGATCGGCTGTCCGGCTAGCAAGACGACAGCCAGGGGAGGGCGGCAAAGGAAAAAGCCAAAGAACAGAAAGCAAGAAAAGTTGGAACTCGGCAAAAGAACAACTCGTGCGGAATTTTTTTATCAAAGGCCCTTGGCCAGCATTCAAAGATGTTTGAACACACCCCAGTGGGTGGAATTGCACAAATTTAACAAGTTTTTGTTCACAAGACTACAAAAGCAGGAAATAGTTAAGATAACTTGGCAGCCTAGGTCAAGGGAGCAGCAGGTGGGTCCGGCAGGTTGGTGGAGTCGGCGATGCCGGCTAGTGGAGTGGGTGGCTGGTGAGTCTCGGCTAGGTCGTCTCCAGCAGCAGTCCTCGCCCTCCTCGTCTTCACCCTCGTTGCTGGAGCCTGGAGTTCGTCAGGGGGTGCATGGAGCTTTCCTGTCCGGCCAGAGGGCGGAGACCACCTGGGCCCTGACACGCTGCAGGCGGCGGAGCATCCGATGAGCTGGCTGGAGATGAGCCTGAATGCCAAGAAGCTGCTCACCGAGAGTCCGAGGGGCGTTGGCGGCAATCTCTGCCCTTCTGCTCTTCACTCATCGTGGCGAGCCTCGGTGGCTTGGTTGGCGGCGATGGAATGGCCAGGAAAGAAGTCTGCACAAGCAGAGATAAGAACTTAGAAGCCAGAAGCCGGCACGTATGACAGCCGACAGCCAAAAGAAAGGGAGGATGACTCACCATCGATCATGTCTTCGATCTTGCCATAGCCAGCATTCAGCGTCGCCTCCATCTCAGCCCAGGACGAGCGCTCGGTCTCGAACTCGGCTAGAAGACGGGCCTCATTGTCCTCCGCCTGCTTCAGGGCCGCCTTATGAAGTTCAGTCTGGTCCGCCAGTTCCTTGGCCAGACGGTCATGCTCCTGGGCCGCTTTGCGGCA
Organism: Triticum aestivum; assembly: GCF_018294505.1. Lineage (NCBI taxonomy): Eukaryota > Viridiplantae > Streptophyta > Magnoliopsida > Poales > Poaceae > Triticum > Triticum aestivum. The sequence goes on along the minus strand of NC_057800.1, from coordinate 685,542,481 downwards.
CTCCTCTTCCTTCGCGCGCATCGCGGTGTTGGCCTCGCCCAGTTGCTGCTGCAAGGTGGCATTGGCCTCTGCAAAGACAAGAAAGGAAAAACATCAACAATCAACAAAAAAGAAGAAGAACAGTTGCTGGGAGATCCGGCCCGACTGCTCCGCAGTCGGCCCGTATCTCGGGGGCTACACCCGGTGGGTGCGCTAATGCGCCCCCGCGAGAGAAAAGGCGGAGTGCTTACTCCGACTCTCTGTCAGATCGGCGGTCCGTTTGGCCAGCTCCCGGACATGGGAGTTATAGGCGGCTATGTGGATGGTGTGGTAATCCTGCATCAAAGATAACAGAAGAGAGAGTAGTTAGTCCTCGGAACCTACCATTAAGTTCCGAACCGCCTGCTCAGCAGCAGGCCCGGAACTTGGGGGCTACACCCAGTGGGTGCGCTAGCGCGCCCCTACGGAAGATCACCAGAATCAAAAGAAGCAAAAAGCAAATACATACCCGGACGGCCACTCGGGACGCCAAGAACGCCTGCGTGTACTGCTGGAGGGCGGTTGTTGGATCGTGGGTTCCGGCAAAACCCTTAAAGTTCGAACTCTAGGGTGCGCACGAAGATCTCTCCCATCTAGCTCACTCGCGCATAATCTCAAGACCTAGCTCGACGAACCCAAAGGAACAAGAGACACAAGAGTTTATACTGGTTCGGGCCACTGTTGCTGCGTAATACCCTACTCCAGTGTGGTGTGGTGGATTGCCTTATAGGCTGAGGATGAACTAGTACAAGGGAAGAACGACCTCCCGAGGAGAGGTGTTCTTAAGCTCGGGGAGCTGGTGATGGTGGTTCTCTACCTGATCCGTCTAAGTGAGATGCCTCTGGATCAGTTCTAGATCAGATGCCCCTCTACTGTGGCGGCTAGTCCCTATTTATAGAGGCCCTGGCCCTCTTCCCAAATGTAGGCAGGAAGGGATCCAATAACAGCCAAATTTGAAGGGGGCAACAAGTACAAACTATCCTGACAAAAGATGGTCTTCGCCTGCCAAAGGCTCTGGTGGTGACGCCGTCATGGGATCCATGGTTACCTCTGTCCTGCCGTCCTGCTAGTCTTGGTCTTGTTGCACCAATATGGAAACCTTTGCTTGACGCCTCGGGATTCCTTGTCTGCGCCTGCCTCTTTAGCACCAAAGAGGAAACTGGTACACTGCGCCTACTGGCGCCCGCTGGCCTTGGTCATCATGGCTTGCGTCACTAGGACCTCGCGAGGTGCACCCTGCCTTGGTATCTCCGCTCCTCGCGAGCTAGTCTGGAGAGGCCACCCCTGAGGAGGTCTTGCATCGTCCGCCTCGCGAGACTTGGCCCCTCGCGAGGGTCTTGACTGCTTGTTGGTGAAGATGGGCCGTACCAGGCCGCTGGCGGAGCCATGCCCTGGGCCGCAGGCAGGCAAGTCTGGGGACCCTCGTTCCCCGGACGCCGATAGTAGCCCCCGGGCCCAAGGCGCGCTCGGACTTGGCTTCGGGCGAAGCCAAAGGTCAAGTGCAGAGCATCACGGGACCCAACAGCCTGCGGCCTCTATTGACGCATGGCGATTAATAGGACGTGGGCGACTCCGCTTCCCCACACTGCCTCGGCAACTGCCCGACTTGACGAGTCCCTGCTGCATGCAAAAACCATCATTACCTGTGATCGTGGAGGTCGACGGTTGGTCTGCTTCTGGCTACAAATGAGACGGTGGGCGGAGTCCCCGTTGCCCATCTATGGCTCCATCCTTCTTGCTTCTCCTTCCCTCAACAACATACATGGCGCCGACAAAGAGGCTTACGACCGCGGAGAAGGGAAAGGCTCGCCGGGAGGGGCCCGGGTCGCCCCCGCCCAAGAGAGAGCGAGGACGCCCTCGCAAGGACGCCGAGACCCCCGCTGTGGCTCCTCGTGGGTGCGGACGAGCTTCTTCGGGGTCTGCCGCTGTCTCTGGAGGTCGAGGTGGCATCCCCTTGCTTGGCGGAAGCCACTCGAGACGTGGCAGCCCCGCCGCCGAGAGGAGGCGTGCCATGGTCGCACGCCCCCCCTCGGTCACGTTTCCACTCTGCGGAGCTGTTGCCAGAGTTCGTCATGTGGACGGAGAATCCGGCCAGCACACGGCTTCAGCTTCCCCGCTTATTCGTCGGCGAGCTGCCGGCGAGCTGCCGGCCACCGGCCCCGACGGCCTCTGGCTATAGGCGGACAACTGTTGTAGCCAAGCCTCGTGAGTTGTGCTGGAGATCTCCTCCGCGAGCAACATCGTCCTTGCCCACGGGTGGCAGACCTTTGCCTGCGCCCGCGGCCTGAGCGGGCGGTGCACCCTCCACTTCAAATACGACGGCGCCGCGACCCTCTTCGTGAGGGTGTTCGGGGGTGACGGTCGCCGCGCTGGGTGCTGCCCCGAAGACAACGATGGTGAAGAAGTGCTCGTCCTTGGCGATGGCCGCGACGTGGATGGGGGCGAGCCCGCACTTGGCAACGACCGCAGCCCATCCGGCACCGACGGCTCCTCCTCCGGTGAAAGCTCCAGCAGCGGTGGCTGGGACCAACCGCCTTGCTGCCGCGCCCGCTTTGAGGACGGCGGCGGGTCTTCTCGTCACCGCGCCCCAGTGAAGCATGAGGAGGGCTCCGACTGAGTCTTGGAGCGCGCCGAGCATCGGTCCTCGCGAGCAGCCGCGGCGCAAGGGTCGCTTTTCTCCTACCCACTTTTCTTATTTCCTGCATTGTCAAAACAAGTATGGGGCCCTGCGAGGGCGTGTAATGAACCGTAATGTTTATGCTGCCTTGTGCCATGTTTATCATCTCTAGGCTGTGTTGTGGCATGGGTGCTCTGTGCAGGCGCGCGGGAGTAACTTAGCTTGATGCGGTCGACGCCGATCCCACCTTGTGAGGTTTTTTCGCTGCTGATTCAGGAGAAAGCTGAAAAAAGTCATTTAAGAAAATGTTTCCCTTCTTGCGCGAGAACTCACGCTTGAGCTGACCGTAGCTTAGCTCATCTCGTCGCGGTAACCTTGGGGCATGGACTTAACAAGGGGTGCACTGGGTGCGAGCTGGAACGAGGGTGCCTCGCGAAAACTAGGGGGTGCGCCAGCACACACCCATCCCGCCCCCTCGCGAGGCGGGCGAGGGAGAGCTTCGGGCAACTGCCGCCCTCCCTGAGGTAAAACAAGGGCTGGAAGGAGAAACATAAAGCAGAGGGGAATTGAACCGAGCCAAGAAGAACGTCAGAACCCCAAATTCCATTAAAAAAGAAGATGCAAGCCAACTACAAAAAGCAAATGAACAACCGCGTCCGGCACCTAATCTAGTCTTCTCACCAGTGCGGAGCTAAGTGCTGCCACTAGGATGTGGGAGGGAGCCCCCGAGGCCCGAGGGCGGCACTCCTGAGACTCCGTGGCGTGTACAACCCCACTCATTATTACGTGAGAGTGTCACGAGCGGAGACCTTCACAGGCACTAGGCCTTGCTTCACGGGTAGAACTTCCTGAGGTGATAGATGTTCCAGGCGTTCTGGATGGGGATCCCGTCCTGCATCTCCAGGTGCACGGCGCCAGGCCTGGAGACGTGGGAAATCCGAAATGGGCCCTCCCACATGGGTGAGTGCTTGTGCAGCCCTTCCCTGGAGAGCAACCGCCTTAGGACGAGATCGCCCACCTCGAGCGTCCTAGAGCGGACGCTGCGGCAGTGATACCGCCGCTGCGCCTGCTGGTATCTTGCCACCCTGAGCAAAGCTTGACGGCGGCGTTCCTCCCCCAACACGAGGTCCATCTCCCGCATGGCGTCCGGATGCGTCTCATCGAACGCGAGGACCCGCGCAGAGCGATGCCTGACCTCGTGAGGGAGAATCACTTCGGCTCCGTATACGAGGAGGAATGGAGTCTCGCCCGTCATCTTGGTGGCAGTGGTGCGAATGGACTAGAGCACAGACTGGAGCTCGTCATACCATCCCCTACCACATGCCGCGAGCTTCTTCTTGAAGGTCCTGGTCTTGAGGCCCCTGAGGACTTCCGCGTCGGCGTGCTCGGCTTGGCCGTTACTCCTGGGGTGTGCCACTGAGGCGTAGCATATCTGTGTTCCAAGGTTAGCACAATATGTCTTGAAGAGGTTACAGGTGAACTGCGAACCATTGTCGGTGATGATACGGTTAGGAACCCCAAATCGGCTTATGAGGCCCTTGATGAACTTGACCGCAGACCCAGCCGGGATGGTGCGGATGGCTTCCAGCTCTGCCCATTTGGTGAACTTGTCGATGGCGATGTAGAGGTAGCGGTAGCCCCCAGGCGCCCGAGGGAACGGTCCCAGGATATCCAGCCCCCAGACCGCAAAGGGACACGAGAGCGGGATGGTCTGGAGGCCCTTAGTTGGCTGGTGGATTTGCTTGGCGTGGAACTGGCAGGCCTCGCAGGATTTCACCAGCTCGGCCATGTCGTTGAGTGTTGTAGGCCAATAGAATCCACTGCGGAACGCCCTGTCGACCAAGGTACGCGACAACGAGTGATGCCCACAATCCCCGCCATGTATGTCAGCCAGCAGCTCGCCCCCTACTCCCTGGAGATGCATCGCAAGGAAACATCGTTCGGCCGCTTCCTATATAGCTCACCGTCTTGGATGCAGTACGCCGTGGCCTGTCGGGCTACGCGTTCCATCCTCCTCCTTCCCGGGTAGCGTCCCTTGTGTTAAGTAGGCCTTGAAATCCTTGGTCCAGCATCCCTCCCGAGGCTTGAGGGCCAGGAGCAGGCGGGCTCCTGAGGCCGGGCCATAGGCGGGTGCCCGTGAGGTTGGTGGTGGTGGGAGCTCCTCTTGAGGTGGTGTGGTCGCGGCTGCTAGGGGGCTGCCGAGGGCTTGAAGAGCGCTCCTCGAAGATGCCAGGCTCCTGTGGCAGGCGTCTCGATGCCCGCTTGGCGATCTCGTCGGCCTCCTTGTTCATGCCGCGAGGCACGTGCTTCAGCTCCAGGCTCAGAAATTGCTTCTCCATCTTGTGCACCTCCGTGAGGTAGGCCTCCATGTGCTCCCCTAGTGGAAAAATATTTTTCTTAAGAGCTTGTTCCTGTAGGTTTATTGACTGGGCGGCTTGAAGGAGAAGTGTCCGGATTTCAAGGCGATTTGCTGGAAGAGCTGTCCAAAGTGCATGAGCGGGCTCGACAAGCAATGAGGAGCATGGCTAAGGCTTTATGGTCAGCTGACTCACCTCCAGGCAGTATGGAGGGGCTCTTGAATTTGTTCAATGGACACTACAAAAAAATACACTTCCGTGATGATACGTGTTTGTCACAGTAGGTCGCATTTTCTGTCATGCATGTACATCCATGACGATTTTATGACAGAATCAAGATAGTCATACCTGTGCTGTCGTAGAAGTGTTCCATGACATTACCAAAATTATCATCACGGAAATGTCCACTTCCATGATGATAAATCCCGCGTCATAGAAGTGCTTTCGTCAAGGGTGACCGACACGTGGCATCCACCGTAACGGAACGTTGTTAAGCTATCGGGTCGGGTTTTGGATCCGATAACCCATTAACAGCCCTGACCAATGGGGATTTTCCACGTGTAAGATCATCATTGGCTAGAGGAAACACGTGTCGGCTCATCGTTGGGACAGATGTCATCCACTCATTGGACAGAAGGCGCCTATGATACGTCGACACGTGGCATGGCCCAACATAGGCCCATTCCTGTGAAAAGGCCGGCCCATTTGACTTGGTCAAAAGGTGGCGGGCCGGCCCATGTAAAGTCTGTTAACGGCCTGTTCGCATATAGCCCATTTATAGCCCGCTAACCCAAGGCCCGTTACGCCCTATCCGAATTAGGTCCAGTAGCGTCATCTGGGTCACACAATATGATTCCAGCCCGTTTTCACTTCTGGCCCATGTATGGCCCATGACGTCTTTCGACCCATATGAGGCCCTATGTAACTCTTGGCCTATTAACGGCCCGTGGTGAAACTGGCCCGTAATGAATAGTGTATCACTTTACACCCATTAACAGCCCGTGGTGAAATTGGCCCGTAATGAACAGTGTATCACTTTATACCCATTAACGGCCCATTATTCCGTTGGGCCGTTTCCAGCCCATGTTATCTTTTGGCCTTCTCAGAGCCCATTTATTCTTGGGCTCATTTCCAGCATTCATTTACTTACGGCCCATTACTGTCATTTTATGCTTGTGGGCCAAATTCAGCCCGTGGTTACAGTCGGCCCATTTGTGGTCCGTTAATACGTTGGGCCGTTTTCATAGCGTCATCAAATACGGCCTATTAACGATGGCCCGTTATGGTTGGCCCATGAACGGACGATTCCAACTCTAGCCCGTTTACGGCCATAATGCGGCCTGTTATTGGCCCATGTTTGGCCAATTGATCATACTGCCCGTATAAGGCCCATTGATGATACGGCCCGTAGAAGGCCCACTGTTTCTATGGCCCATAGAAGGCCCACTGTTTCTATGGCCGGTAGAAGGCCCACTATTTCTACGGCCCGTAGGAGGCCCAGTGTCACTACAGTAAATATTAGCCCATGGTTATTGTGGTCTAGTTTTAAAAAATAGGTTATTGCAGCCACTAGCAAACCGCGGAAAAAGAACTGCAATGACTACAAGCAAACAAATAAACAAGACAACAAGGAAATAAAGAAGCAAGAAACTTATGCTAGGCTATCACGGCTATCACACATATTACATCCACTAGGCATCAAAGTTTGCCACCAGTGCAAATAAACGCGCCGACAAAAGAATATACAAAACTGAGAGCACTTCAGAAGGCACTAGGCCTGGCCAGGTCGCCCCCCCCCAAACAGCTGAAGAAGCTGAGTAGACCTCAGTTGTGTCAACGATAGATGCATCAACACTAGATTTAAGGCATGATGGTGCGCACGACAGTCCTTTGACATCTTCATTGCATCTTTGACTTCAAGTCGGAGCTGAGCTGAAGCAAGCCTTTCTGCTTTAAGTTGAGACTGAATAAGTCGAACTGATTGAGGCAGCGACTGCACAGAGGTTGTCTCACACCTGCTGGTGAGTAGCTTCAACTCACTGTCTTCATCAAGACAGGACCTTGGGGTCATCTCGCTGTCCTCAAGATGGTTTGGCTCACTATCTTCCCTAAAGTTCTGCCTGGCGTAAGAGATACGAGTCTGAAAGAGAAACAAGGAGACACGTAATAGGTTTCACAATTATATAAGCAAATAAATGGATCTGTTCTGCATAAGGAACATGTTTTTACAACTACAATTTGAAATTGGTAGTTGTTGCAAACGTCCAATCAGATGTAAACAGCAAAGCAAATAGCAGTGGAGGAAATGATGCCTATCCAAATCTATACTAGAACAAAGTTTGAAGGCTTGAGAAGGATGAACTTACATTACATGTTAACACGGGCTAGACAAAGCCCTTCTCCATGTTGATGGAAGGATAATTCAATAAATTCCCCAAAGAAAATTCTTTATAAGCATTGCCATTATTCTACATTTTGCAAAGAGTAAATATAGATCAAATTGGAAGAAACAGAGGATAATGAAGCTCAGGTGCATACTGATGATACATAATCAATTAGCAATTAATTAAGTACAGCGTTACAAGGCAAAAGGGAGAGAGGTACTAACAAGAGCAATGCAGAGCCCATTATTGTTTTGAGATTGTATGATCCTTTGAGCAAGGAGATTCATCTGAAATTAGTTTTCATACAAGAGAGAAGGTAAGGCACAAGCAAAAATTTAGGAGTTCAAATTTTGAATTGATATCATAGACAGTACCTGACGCTGGGCTCCCAGCAGTTCTAATAGGGGTTTGGCCACTGGAGTAGGGGTAAAGTGTGGTACAGTTGGGCCTGTGTTTTCTGTGGCTGCTGATCTAACTGATTTAATAGGTATCACTACCTTTTCCAAATACCTAGTTTGTATTCCTTGACGATCTGCACTCACCCTCTTCCTTTTGGACATCTATTACGAAAGAACAACATTTGACTGGAAAAACATAGTGTGACGACACATGGAATAGGTACAGAAAATGGATAGGTATGACATATACTCATATATGATGCTTAAACTAAGCAGATGGTGTAACAAAGTAGAAGTAATGCAAGAGGTCAGATGCAAAATATGTGCGACCAATACAACTTTGCAAAGTTAGAGCAAGCACCTTGATGGGTGAATAAGATAGGCCATCCTCCACCATGCCAATTTTGTTAGCTAGTGGATCGTTCCGCAATATTCCTCTCGCGCACCCATTCTCATATTCATTTTGATAATGTTCAATATCTGACATGCATGAAAACATAAAAACAAGTGAGATTTTCTTTGTAATGCAGAAGTGATTCTAATCCAATATTGCCTCCCTATAAACCCCTTTGTGCTATCTCTGCAATTCTTTTAAAAGATGCCATGCATGTTGTAATTTGTTGTGTGCATTAATATAATGTGGCCTACTACTCAAAATATGGGAGCTCCAGAAGTGATGACACTTCACAGATGATAGCTTCAACATATAGTAAAGAAGAACAAGTCGACCTGACCTGACAGATTCAAAATATACTAAGGGAGAACAACTTGACCTGATCAGTCGACCGCAAGAGAAGAGTATCATCTTAAAGAAGAGCAGAAGAGCAAGCAGATTGAAGATATTACAAGTCTTTCAATACAATGTCAGTTGGCCACCCATGATGAACTAGAGCGCACAGAGAAATACTATTCTTTCCGGTCTCTCCATATGTGGCTCACATGCATTTCAAAACTAAAGTAGGAACATTTAGCTAACCAATTAAACATCTCTCAGTTTTACTAATATCAGCAATAATATCATATATGAATTTGTACAACTAAGCTTGTTTAGCTCGATGGGTGGAGCAGTGCTATTACGACACAAACCACGTAGGCTGATTGTGGTCATCATAAAATGGGGAAAACATAAGCATGATGAGTACAGTGTGGACCGTGGCAGTGGGATGGCAGATCTGAAGCTGCAAACCGCGCAAAAGGTAGTTAGCAACCGATGTTTGCTTTGAAATAACAACTAAGATTTGGTATGGACAAGAAAGTACGGTCAACAAGTGACAAAGAAATGCAATTATGCTGTCTCTCTATATGTCGCGACATGCATTTGGAAACTCAAGTGGGACCTTTAGCTAACCAATTAAATGTGTCGGTTAACTAATATCAGTATCATATCACAATCATATTTGAACAACTAAGCTTTCGAATTCTGAGTGTTGTGTTGTTTAGCTTGAAGGGTGGAGTAATGCTAGTACGACAGAAAGCACCTACGCAGATCATAGTAGAGTAGATAAAAGGGGAAAACCCTAAGCATCAAGAGAAAAATCAGGAAAGTGGAACTAGCTGGACAAGTGGGTGGCACACATGCTTTTCGAAACGAATATAGGAACATTAGGTGACCAATTAAATGTTCTCTGTTTTAGTGATATGAGCATCATATCAGATTCGTATTTCAACACGTAAGCTTTGGGTTGAGGTCTTGATGAGCAGTGCTAGCACGACACGAAGCACCTACGATGATGGTAGTGAATATAAAGGGGGGAAACCATAAGCTTTACGAGTATAGTGCTCGTGCCATGGCAGATCTGAAGGTGCAAACCGGACAAAGCTACTTCGCAACCAATGTTTGCTTTCAACTAGCCACTACGATTTGGTACGGACAAGAAAAGTACAGTAAACAAATTACGATCTATTTTTCGGGTGAGATCAATAACTTAAGCACATATGGAAGAGTACCACCTCTCTTGCGACGCCGTGTAGGCCTATGCTGATACATTGAGGATGCTGCGGGTGCGATGGCTGTCGGCGGCGGGGAAGAAGACTTTAGACGGCAGATGGCCAGGTCGGGGGATATATCCTGTTGCCGTGGACGAGGTAGTCGTAGGAGCAGCAACGGCAAGGTGGACGACGACGCCAATGAAGCGAGAGGAGGCGATGAAAGGATCCTGGTCCAACGCCGTGGATGAGAGACATCCATCTCTTGCAGTGGACGACGGGGTAGGGGTAGCGGCTCCGGCAAGGTGGAGGATGGGGTGGCGGACGGAGGAGGCTGGCCGCAGTGTGGAGGTTGTCGTGCCGTTGATGGTGTATGAATGAGGAAATGGAGGGAAGGGGGGGATCTCAAACTTTGGGATGCGCTTCTCTGAAATGGGGGAAAGTTACGAACTTATCCCCCGTTTAAAATTTCGGACATCACGTCGGTTGGGGATAGGACGGTAATCTCGCATCTCCCAAATATTTGCCTGTAACTATTTCGGGCGAGGAGAGGGTGTTTTGCCGCCCACGGTTGGCGCCCACGGTGTATGAACGGGGCTGACAGGTAGGGCAGTTGTGTCACGTCTGATGGAAGTTACACATCTGCCCCTATTTAAAATATTAGCCTACATCGATTTCGGACGAGGAGAGTTTGTTTTTCCGCCCACCGTGTATGAATGGGGAAATGGAGGAAGAGACACATGTCTTTCGGACGAGCTTGAATCAAATGTGTTTTGCCGCCCACGTTTGGCGCCCACGTGTCTGAATGGGCTCAGAGGACGTCGTGTCACGTCTGATTGAAGTTACTAGTCTACCCCTATCGACAGCAGTGTAAATCCGGTCGATAAAGGATGTCAAGTGTCAGGGGTAGACAGTAATTTCCATCTCACAAACACTTGCTTCGGGCAACCCACAAATTATAGTGGGTGTTTAGCCGCTTCGTTCAAAACTTGGAAGAATTAGCATTCACGTTTTCCCTGGGACATGGCAAACTAAATTCAAATCCAATTTGTATTTGATTACGAATATCCACAGATAATTATAAGTTTTGTTATTTATTTCTTCAAAACCACAACAAAGATTTATTCCACCTTTATATATGACTAGCAAAAGGGCCCGTGCGTTGCAACGGGAGAAAAAAATATCTCCAATGTCCATGATCACATTTTGCTGTATCACCGAGATTCCTTATCAATCTCAATTTTGTGAAATCATGAACGTTTTTTGAAACTCATGAACATATTTCAAATTCATGAACACTTTAACAAATTTTTGAACATTTTTTAAACTCAAGAACTTTTTTGAATTCGTGAACATTTTATACTATTTGTAAAGTTATTTAAAAATTTTGAACATTGTTTAACAATTTTTGTGAATCGGAGAACATTTCTAGAATTGACGAACATTGTTTGGAAATTAGTGGAACAATTTTTTTAAGTTCACGAACATTTTTTCGAATTAACAAACATTTTTGGTAATGCATGATCTTTTTTGAATCAGCGGATGTTTTATGAATGAATAAAACATTTTTTGAATTTTTAGGATATTTTTCCATATGATTTGAATTGGCAAAATTTGGTCAATTTCATTAACTTTTTTAATACGCGAACTATTGATAAAACATGAATATTTTTTAATTTTCTGAACATCTTCCATTGGGATGTCCGCAACGGATGCCTTTGTCTGCCTGCCGGTCGACAGCAATAGTGGCATTTCAGTCTTCTGATCGCCGCACCACGGCCATGACAGTCGTTGTGCAGCGAGGAGGAGGATGGATGCGGCTATGGCCGGGGCTGGAGTTTACATAGTCGGCAGATGGCAGGGCAACTGACGAGGTGGTTAATGGTGGGCAATAGACAAACGAACATGTGGCGTCGGAGTAGGTTCTTGGGCAACCGCACATGTTTAATGTAGGGAGGCGGAATGATGACATGTCATTTGAACATGGAGTTGTCGCGTGCACCGGGAAACAGCACGAGCGGCGCTCTTGGGAGGCGCCACTTTCAATGCAAGAGTGCCAGTGAGAGGTCGTGTCGCTCTGAGCCGGCATAAATGCAGCGTTGTGCTCTGGAGCAGCGCTGACCACTTCAGACGGGAAGGATGTGGGAAAGGGGGGCTGGGGTTTGGGTGGGCCATGGCAGATAGAATTAAGGGTGGCAGATGTCCGGACGTCCGCAAAGCCCCTAGCTAGTTTTTGGATTGTGGGAGAACTTAAGTTTGGACCAGTCGGCAGGCCGGCACAGACCGTCATTTGATGACAAAACACGTCCAGATCATGAGGTCTGGATGATTGCGGGCTTTTTGTGGGTCGGCGTTGGAGATGCGCTTGCATACTCTTGAAGAGTTTAATAATCCATTTAAAGTATTTTATCAAATTATCAAAAAAAAATTGAATTCTAATAATTTTTTGCGAAATGAATTCTAATGATTTTGATTTTGTAGTTTTTTTGATTTGGAATATTATATTTCATTCCCAATATCTTTTACACTATTAAGTGTTGACCCTAACGCAAGAAATATTAATAACCGGCAGACAAAAAACAATGTTGGGGCCTAGCCCACCGGCACGTAACACCCATGAGGCCATCACGTGTACCTCCACCGCTAGCTAGCTTATGCTTATCCATTCATCTCGAGATGGATGCATCTGCATCCATCTCCCATCTCGCTCCATCGTTCTCACATCCAAAAAAGCACCGACAAAGCTATCTCCTTCATGGCCCTTATCCAGAACGCTGTTCCTTCCAACGCCTACGCGCTGGTGCTCCAGCCAAAGACAGCCACCCCATCTGTTCTTTTGCCATCCCACAGTCGACTGCTACCTCTGCTCCAGCCATGACATGATCTGAGTTGCTTCTATTCTTTTTCTTCGTTTATTTCCTTTGATTCTTGAGATAGCATCTCCCGCTCGATTAATTCCATCTTTGACCAACTCCTTTGATGCTACTTGTTGTCGTCAACTCACAAACACATTTAAACTGGTAGGATAGTCTACAAGTAAACGATGTGGAACTATCTATTAACCATAATCTTCTATACTTTTTATTACAGAAACACTCGCTGGAACATCTCACGCAGACGGGCTAAGGCCCAAGTGGCAACGCATCAGCCACGAACGATCACAAGGCAAGGCCCGAGCAAGAGCGCAGACGGAAAATATATAGATTAGTGCACGTACGGACGCATATAGATAGTACCACCTTGGATATTAAGAAAAATATCAAATCACGAAAAAACGGACAGGAAGAAGCGTATTATGACATGGGAAGAAAGCGCATTGTGACGGTGAACCCGAAGACTCAATCCGTGCTTTATTATTAGGGAGAGATTATGATTTAGAAATGTCGTGATCTTCGAATTCAGTAGGTTGGATATATTCTGAGTCAAACAGTTATTTCATCCAATACAATATGCTCACACGAAAAATAGTTCACCTTATGTCAATCATACAAGTACTGAGGATTACCTCGCCTAAAAAATTCGGATCATTACAACACATGGACAACATAGGGGTCTTGCAACATAATCCATTCAGAGACATGACACAACATGCAAGTAGAATAATCTAATGACAATTTGAACTGGTATCTAAAGAAGAATCAGGATTACCTTGGGCTTCAGATAGCAGAAACAGCAGGACTTCCTCCGTCTTCAAATGCAACATTCTTACTTCCTCCAATTCTTGGGTGTCTTGCATAATGTGTGCCGCTAATTCCGTAATTTCCAGCCTCAAGATAAAGATTACCTCATTCATGGCAACCACACCATCTCTTTCTGCCTCTAGTAGAGCCTCAAGCACTATAATATCTATGCTCAGACTGCTCTCTGGCGGTGTTGCCTCTGAACTGCTACCATCTGGTAACATGGATGGTGCACTGCTTCCACAAATAGATTCTGGGGTTGTACATTGTATCCTAGTGTGAACGGCATCCTGAAAGGTTTCCGCTGGACATCAGTAAGAGATAGTTATCGTATGATGTAGGCAGTAAGCCTACATGGTAAACGACGGACGAATTATTGCCAAGGATGGCAAACTATATTTAAATGGTTCAAAGCAGCATCAGTCGAAAAGAAATTAAAATGATAAGATGAAACTAGGGATGTAAGTGGAAAATAAATGACATCCGGCAGTCCCATCTAGTTAGTTTTTGCTACCTCCCTAGTTCATTTTCCTCAAAAAACAAAAACTCTTTTGAACTATAATACCACTAGTGGACTTTAATCGAGATTAAACGGGACCCAGTTGACATCCCTAGTTGAAAGGAAGTGTACAACCGCTATATTTAAGTTGCCAAGCCATCTAAGCAGTTGAAATAATCTAAGAAAGCACTTAACAGTGTGGCCTCATATAAACTACGAAGACAGTCTTGTGATGAAGTTGAGAGGAAAAGTTAAGGACTCAAATGAAATAGGCATGCATTTCTTTACGATAGTACAACAAGCACTGCTGACATATTGGCCAACTCGGGTATAGCGTAACAACAAATAAGCATTCGAATCAAGCAATACAGCAAAGCAGACAACTGAACTATTTGTAATTCGGTAGGATTACACGTTGAGGGCACAAGCCAAGAAAGCAGCCCACTCGCATTACATTTCACATGTACTAAAACACACTGGCTTACCATATGTTGCTGTGAAGCCTAGCTGCTGTTGCAATGTTCTTTGAAGATATCGTCAGCATCCCGTGGTTGCAAATCTAGTTGTTGTAGTTTATTCTGCACCATCTATTTAGGTAAAATTAATTTTAGTTGCATGCACTGGTTTGAATTGATCATCAATGGTTCATCTAAACTGATGAAAGAAGGGTGTGTGCATACACGACAATATATCCGCTTCCCTGTATTTTTATGCTTGTTCGAGGTGTCATCCCCAAAAGAACAAATATTTTGCTTGATGGGGTTGGCAGCTCCATAATTAATAGAAGCATCAAATTAGTCATGCAACTTGGGAAGATCAAGAACACACAAACAAGTAATGAACAGAGGCTCGGAGCAGTGATGTAATAGCTAGCATCAGAAAATGTAGGGTAAAACGAACAAAAAGCAGCGGAACCACATGCTAGTTTGCTGATGTGTAATTAAGTATAGAGAACATTAAGCAGTCTGATGGAACCAACAGGTGGCATCATAACAAAACTAAAGCATATTAACTATATGTGCACTGGTATGTAATTTAGCACATGTAACATGTTCACTGCCAGAAGTACGGCCCTACAGGTGCAAGCAGAATAACGCGTCTCATGAAAAACTGGATGATGCCCTGAAGAAATTCAAAGGTGCGGTGCTTATGCTAGGAAAGTGAACGTAGGCGCCGGCCGTTGGATAATAGTACCTGATTCTCGATGGCGTATGGGTATCGTTGTCATACTTGAAAGCTAAGGATCGTCGATGGTGCTCGTGTTGCGGTTGAGTTTGGGCCGGCTGTCGTCGTCGCTGAAGCGGCTCCGGTGCTACAGTTGCGGCGCCTGTCGACATACAAGAAAGCTCATCTGTGGTAAGTGAACAGTTGCACGATAAAGAGAAAAACTGAAGGAGTACAAATCGAAATAACCTGATGAGGCTGCGGCGTCGGTAAAGCAGGGCCGGTGGAGTTGAATATGGCGTTCGTGGAGAGGGTCCGGTGCAGTGGACGAAGGCTTCGGCGGGCGCGTTGTACAGTGCTTTCAGTGAGGCGGATCTGTTGCGGCGGACAAGGGCTTGTATGAAGGGCCAGCGGAGGGGCGGACGAGGGAGTCAGTGAAGGGCCTACGCTGTGGTGGACAAGGGCGCCGGTTAAGCAGATCCGATGTGGTGGACCATGATGGCGGTCAAGGAGATCTGGAGCGGTGGACAAGCCAGTCGCTGAAGAGGCTCCGGTGAAGTGGTGAGTTGGCAGTTGGGGGTTCCAAGGTGCGGAAGGTAGATCCGGCAAGGTGTGAGGTCCACCGCTGCGGCGGAGGACTAGATTCGGCGGCTTGCCGTGGTTGGGGGGTCGGGGAGGGGAAGGGGAGGGGGGCAAAGAGGGGAAAACAATGGAGTTACCAAAGCAGCCCTTTTCCGTTCATGTGGCGGGGGTAAAACAGGAATATCGCAGGGCTAAACTTTCGGGCGCGTGATATTTCGATGTGAGCGGGAAGTTTGAAAGCTTTTGGCGCCTAAAATTATAAGTATTCTGCTCTCGTACGGCCGACTATGATATCATGGCCGACAATTTGTTTGTTTTGCACGCAAAAAAATGTGCAAGTTTTGAAAATCAATGTCTCCAACTCGAAACTTAGATTGTCCATTCAATTCAAATATGGATCATTGAGCTACTACAAGCAAATACCATCATATGGTCCAATTCAAATGAAATTTCAAATGTGTTTATCCTAAATGTGATGACAAAAGCAAAAATGTGTATGTGTATGAATAAAGTGGATGATTATAAAGTTTGAACATGCCCGTATGTGTATATCTCTAGGTTTGATATATGAATTTGAAATCACGAAATCCCGGCTTAAAAATGTACCTCCGTTTAAATGAATTATAAAAGCTAATGATGGAGTTGAATTCCAAAATTCCAATCTTAGGTTTGTAATTCTGGTACATCAAGGTATATCACGCATGTTCAAAAGTATCGTTATGTCATAGTACAAACTGTGAAACAAACTGATCAACCATGAGTACACAATATCTCAATTATGCTAAAGTCCCTCAAATATAGACACCTCACTCTTTATCTGAAGTCAACCCCCCCCCCACCACACACACACACATAGAGAAGTCGTTCTCTCCCCCAAACACCAACACACGAGCACATTAACACCCCTCTCTCTTGTAAAGTCCGGACCCCAACATAGGTCTCTATCACTTTGTCTCTCGGGCATGCACACATCTCTTCCCTCACTCTCTAGGTCTCCCGCTATCTCTCTTACCCAAGCACACGCACTACGTAGAGTGTATATTTCCCATACACACAAAACGTCGCCCCCAAACGTCTATCTCCCTAGTTATGTGGTTCACGCGCACTCACCTCACACACCACCCCCACTGCAAACAAGCACACTTTGTCTCCTTGTGCACCACTCTCCTCTTTCTATCTCTCCCACATGCTGACCCGCCCCAGCTCCTTCCCTATATACATATATGTCGTGACTCTTTGCATAGCTCCCTAATGTATAATCGTTCTCGATTTCGCACATTGTTATCTACACCATCTATTCTAGATGTCTCATGAAGTCCCTATCACACACACGCGTCTCCGTTCATAGGCCAATTTTGGACAACATCAACATTGTCTCCCTATCTATACGCCATTTATGGACACAAATGACCCCTCTCACCCCCTCTATTCCTCTCTCTCTCTCTCCGTCGCTAGCTCTCTCTTTCTCTCGCTCTCACACCCCTCTCCCACACACACACTCGATGTCTCTTCCAAATAGTCTGCTCCCCCCGCCCGCACCCGTGCTATCTCGCTACTACACATGTCACACCATTCCCCCTTCCCTTATACTAGGTTTACATCATCAGTGGTCTCTCTACTCCACATACACTCTCTCCCTCTCACACACAAACGCGTGCACAAACACACACAGACACGCACAAACACCCATTTATCTGGATCCTCATCTCTCCTCATGTCCGCATGTGTATCTCACACACTCACTCTCTAATTATGTATATGTGTCTCCATGTTACACAACACAAAGCCCCATGTACATTTCTCTCTCTATCCTCCACACACATAGACACAAAGAATCTGTTATCATTGCCTCAGTCTCTAACATATCACACTCTCTCTCTCTCTCTCTCTCGCAAACACGCTCAACAAGGGTTTCCCCGTGAATAACTTATCGTCTATTCATCAATAGTCGTGGCAGTACGGCGAACACGAGACGTGAAAAATAATAAATCTACACGTGCTTAGACCACCTAGTATGACTACTAGGACTAGAGCAAGCCAAAAAGCACGCCGCCGTCACCCCCTCCTTGTCGGTGACGGGAAAAATCTTTGTTTTACACAGTCGAGAAGTCATTGTGCTAAGGCCCCACGTGCCGAGGCGTTGAATAGAATGTAGATGCTAGTTTACGGAAGCAAGTATCGATAATACGTTTGTATCTCCATACTTATATTTCTTCTCTTATAAAAACCCGAGTTGGTGATGATGGTACGTGTGCCATCTTGCAATATAGACCGTCTGATCTATATCTGACGGATGGAAATTAAACTAAAAGATACCCGCACCCCTCTCCACATTTGCAGACAAGGCCTTCCCTCGTTCATCCTTATCTCCAACAAACCTCATTGTTGAGCAATTAAGAAAGGAAGCCTCTGGAATAAACTGGCCTGGTGGCCGCTGCAGGCGTCGTCAATCCCCATGCCTCCGCTCAGTCCGTCCACCAACCACCACCACACCCCACTCCTCTTCACCTTATCTCATATTTCTCGAGATATCATTAGTTTTTACACATGGGATTACTCCCACAAGGGTCAATCACAACAAGTGTTTTATAAAAAAATGCATCTTGATGTTCCGTGTAATGCATGGATCTTGCTAGTACACCTACACAAGACTAAGTTGGTGATGCTGGTGTGTCTGCCATCCGTCGTTTCTGACCATTAGATCTACATCTAACGATTGTGAGCTAAGTTGTTGCCTTTTCTCACCAACATCCCACTTGTCTAACAATTTGCAGAAAAACCCATAATTAGTATCTTAAAACCAACCACATCCCTCCTTGACCTCACCAAAACAGCCCAAGGAATATATTCTAATTGAAACATAATATATCTCTAGTGACATATGTATATCAAAATTAGAGTGTTTTGTACCAAGTTTGTGAATAAGTATTATTCCAATTATGATTCGTTGCAACGGACATGAACATTGCTAGTATTTCCAACCATGCATTTTTTCCTAGTATTCCATAGTTTCGAGTTTTCCATCAAGATATTAGTCACTCACGGTTGATATTTACTTTCAATCATGTACACATATGCACTATGTAACTAGCCTTGCTTATTGGCTTCCAAAGCTTAAATTTCACTCCTACTTACAATATGTAGAGTATTTAACAAAAAACTACCACTTTCAACCAGCCCTAGGAAGAATCTGTTGTACAAAAAATAGCAAAAACATACCCAAAATTTCTTAATCCACGCCAAAAACTACCTAGTACTCCTACCGATTAGGTTTGTTTAAACCCATATATGACAGGGTTGGCCCACATGTCCGTGCTGACGAGGTAGCTTAAACCAACACATTTTGTTTGACTGTTGACACGAGGGACCCACATCTGACCTTCTATCCTGTTATTCCCCCTCAAATCATTATTTTTCCTGAACATTACTTCAAACAGTACTGATGCATGTTCGTCGGTGGCGCCGGTGATGAGCGAGTTGGCTGCCGCTCTGCCGGACGGGCCGGACGCCGCGCTGGCCTCCGCACGGGTTGGCAGGCTGGCCCGAGTGTGACTCACGAGCGAGCAAGCCGCCGCGCTGACCTTCGCTCGAGCCAGATGGCTGGCCTTAGCGCGGCGCGCGCGAGCAAGCCGCCGCGCTACCGTGCCAATCTAGCTAGCAAACCTTGCAAACAAGCAGCTAGACGGAGCTATCTTGGCTAGCTAGCGGCCGCGAGCACCGAACGGAGCTGGCATCCGGGCTGCCGCAACATGGGCTCCGCACCGCCGGTGGTTTTGACCTCGCCTTCTGCCTGCGGCGGTAGCTGCGTCCCATGGCCGAGGATGACTAGGTGGACGGGCCGGAGGTAGGAGGTCACTTGAGGATTTTTGTTGGTAAGAGCATGTACAATGGTTGATAAGGTAGTCTTATCTTAAGTCTACCACGTATGCAAGTGGTAGTAGTTTCTTGGCATTTTAGGGGTTTCTTGTAAGGAATAATGTATGTACTACTAGCGACAAAAGGCGGTTCTAGATTGCATTGTACTCCAACGAGTACTACTAGTGGTATCGGGAGTGTATACCTCGTTTTGTGGGTTCGATCCCGACCGAACGCACGGCGGCCTTTTTTTAAAATAGTACCACTACACTTCGCTGTGAGCCAATATTTTACACGGGTAGTTTGAGTTTTGAAGTCAAACGGACGTGCAGCCCCACAATCTGGGTGCACTGGACAACCTAGACACATGAATGGGTTTTCCTTCCCAGCATCCCGTGGCTCGCATGCTCGCCCTAGCCGCACCTCGCTTGCAGCTTCCTCATCAGCTAGCGCCTCCCAATTAAGCCCGAGGAGCCGGAAAAGCCTGGCGAGGCATTGGGAACTGTGCAATATGGATCTGTACGTAAAGTGTTCTACTACTACTATGTAGCTTGTGGCGTTGCACGCATGGACTTCACTCCATTATCGGCTCTACTATAAAAGAAATTCCTCTTGATGTGTTTTTTTGAAACGGAGGCAAAAGCTTTGCTTCATCTCATTCATAAAGAAGGAACTACTAACAAAGTTCGACGAGATCCATTACACCTCCACAAATGGAAGCGAAAAGCCTAGTCTCGATGTATCAAATAACTCAAATGTTCTGCCCCCGCAGTAACCGTCGCTGATAAACAGGCTGCTAGTGTGTGCGTGAGAGGAGCGGCTGAACAGAGCACCGAGAGTACCCACTAGGCCACTACGCATGTGTACTTCCCCTGCATTGATAGTACAGCGATGGTTCTAGAGAACAGTAGTACCCTCCACTTCCAACTGTAGCTCCTTGGCCCTGAGATTCAAGAGTTCAAAACTGGTGCACTATACTAGACTAGACTAGAAGTACAGTACATCGCACTACTAGTTGAGAAAAGTAGTACTAGTACTGCTATAGTACGAGTACATACTCCTCCGTCACATAATGTAAGACGTTTTTTGACACTAGTTGGCATGTACAAAAAATGGCAAAAACATACCCAAAATTTCTTAATCCACGCCAAAAACTACTACCTAGTGCCAAAAATTTCTTACTAGTGCTATTATTTACAGTATAATGCAATCCCATAACGTTCCATAATCCCTTTCTTTCAAAAAATCTCTTCTGGAGAGAAGATTGCTATCTCCACGTGAGCTTCTCATAGGCCAGCGCCACCGCATGCAGTCATGTGAGAGAGAAGGAGACATCCATGCAGCATGCAGAGAGAGGAGAACGCGGGCGGACAGCCAATGGGCTGCATGGGGCATTTATAGCTGCTAGCTCCTCCCATCCATGCGCCAGGGGTATTTTCGTCCAGAAAGCATGCAGGTCTTATATATAGGTCTGGGTCGGTGCCAACAAAGATTGGCTTGCATACCTCCGGCCGGATACCACCATCATTTTGCACAACATCCACAGCAGTGCGGCCGTTCCAGTAGACCCCTTCTCCACCATTGGGATCGGCCTTCCGGACTGGCTGGGGTTGAATACGTATGATGATGCCTACATGAGATTGAAGAAGCTAGCAATTGCGGACCCGCCGACAAAGCGACACGACTACGATGATTACTATCTCATCGCGGTGTTCGACATAAGGATTGCCATCAATGCAAGAGGCAGTAACGACAGAGGCTGGCACATGTTGGCGGTGGCAGATTTGTACCCCTACATGTTCGAAGACGTCGTGCGCCATCTAGGCCGCATCTTCACGGTGACAGGCCAGGGGACTTGTTTCATCTGGTTGCCATCCTGCGGTACGGGAGATTACAAATGGAATGCACAAACCATCATTTGCATCCCTAACGGTACCCCATTATTTTGCAGGGACCAGTCATCCCCCAATCAAAATAAGATCGCCCATCCTGGATGTGCATTTGCATCCGCGATTCGGTCTAACCTGGAACCTTGTAGCTGACTTTGGCATATTGGGATCAACTATCTTAGCAGTCGTTACCCATGGTACCACTGATGTGCAACATGGTCACACAATCTACCATGATCGGACCGTCACCATCTACCCAAGTATTCCGTTTTTAACCCTCTCGCCTTCTCTTTCATTGTTGTACTAGTAGTATACTTTGTAGTACTAGTAGGAGTACTTTTTACCTTGGAGGACGCGTATAGCTAGCTAGGCCCTTGAAGACTTGAACCCACTAGCTGCCACCATTTTTGTTTTTCCATGTCTTACTATCTCATCCATGTAGCCAGGAGTGGCTATATATAATAAGCTGGTTATTTTACTTCCTCTATACCGGAGTAGTACTATTTGCTGCACAGTATTACTGACCGCCATATTTGAGCACAACATTATTATGCATGGACCTTGACTATGTATGTCACCATGTGTCCAGATCTGGGATGTCGCGTGTACCAGATGATTGGCGCCGAGTTCGACCCCCGTGATGCTACGTGGGTGCCGAGGAACACTCTTGGAGAGTACTCACTTTTCATCGGGGACAACTACCCCATTGTGAACTGGATGCCACCTTCCGTGCACGACATGGAAGGCCTGCCGTTCATGAAGCATGGTTGTGTCTTCAGTGCGCACTGCCGGATGAACGACATGCTGGGACACGCTATCCCTGATTTATGCCGCTTCAGCTTGGATGAGTCTCCATCGTGTGGAACTGGACTAGAAAGCTACGACAATGATTCCCGTTGCCCACCGCTATGGATCGTGCAATCCATGAAGAACACCTGGGACTGGAACCTGGAGGAGGACATGTAGCCCATCTATAACGTGTAAGTGGAGTACGGTAATTGTGAACGGTAGCGCTGTGAATATATGTAGACTAGTCGTGCACAAATTTATCACAGGAATTGGAGATGAACTTGTGTGGCATACTGGCATTTGTCCTTTAGAATTTATTACTAGTAAATGTCTTATGTGTACGTGCAACTTGTGTGGTTGTTGCACGGGCTCCAACACGCTCTTTGAGAAAAAAGGTGGCACAACTTTCGATATACGTGACGTGGCGGCATCATACAATAGCATCGTTCGCTATAGTTGTAGTACACTCCTACTAGGATGACAACTCCTATAAAACCTGGCGCTTGGCTCTTTGCCTCTTCGGGAGGTTCAACAGTTCGTACTCGTGTGAACCTTGCACTTGGCTCTTCACCTCCTCGGAAGGTCCAACAATGATGATACTACAGTACAATATGCTTCTGGCAATCTGACACCGAATGAACTGCTGCACGTCCACCGCGAGGGCGAGGGCGAGGGAGAGGGAGAGGGAGAGGGCACTGTAGTCAAAACCCTCTCCTTGTCCTACGAACCACCGCGCGCATGGGCGAGGAAGAGGCGTAGTAAGCAAGATTCTCCTCGTTCGGCGAGTTGACGGGACACATCAAAGCAGTACTAGTACTAGTAGTAGTAGTCCATACTGCGTCCTTTCCGATTAATATGGCTTAATTTGAAATGAGAAAAATACACTGGCGGTCAACGTATGTAACAATACGCTCTTTACGGTCACTATATACAGTTTTGCGGCAATTATACGATCACTAGCTCATCGTAGAGCATCTTATTGCACCCTACTGACCGGCCACATAGTCGACATGGCACTTTGTTGACTGGTTAAATTGTCACCTGGTTTCTGGGTCCCACCTATGAGTTGGCAGATCAAAGAAATCAGTTAAACAAAACTTTACGCAGGAGCGACACGAGTCCAACCCTTGCGCGCGAACCACCCTGACTGTGTAGGTGAGTGCATGCATGTGTCCTCCCTCGGTCTTCCAACAAAGAGTGTACATCAGCTATAAAACAAAGAGTGTAGTACATGATGTACATCTACACTTCCAATGCATTTAGCCTTTTAATCTAAATTGATATTGATTGACTAATGCACCAACTTGTGCTGTAGGTATAGGCTACATGTCTATCTTTAATTACAGCATGCAACAGCCTTCATTTAATCTTCTTATCTCAATGGTCGCATGCACACATAAATCTGCTACTTTTGGGCGTTAATTATGCCTTGGTCAATGTGTAAATCTCTAAATGTACAGTCTTTCACAGACGTAAGGAGTAGGTTGAGCACTTGAGCGTGAGCGTGTGTGTTGCATCGTGTGCTATGTGCCGCATGGGTGCGTGAGTGTTGCGTGCGTCCATGTGTACGTGTGAGTGCTGCATCTTGCATGCATGAATGCCTGCATGTGGCTTACTCCCTCCCATTGACATGTTCATATTTCAAGCTTCCTCTGTTCCCAAATAGTACGGAGTAAAAGCCTCCCTCTGTTCCCAAATACGGAGTATTTGTCTTTCTACAGATTTTAACAAGTGACTAGGTACGGAGCAAAATGAGTGAAGTGGGCGTAGAGGCATAGGGATACTGTAGAAAGGAAGTCCTCGCGATCCATTATTCCCCATCTCGGTCAAAGAGAACTATTCAACTAGTCTTCACAGTGAAGTGACAATACACGCTGCACCAGATGGGACACGTAATTAATAAGCTGAACCAGCGTGTTGGTGTTACTAAATCAGCCTTACCCAGTACTGCCATCTCTTCTTCTTCCTCCTTTCTTCTTCTTCCTCCTCTCTTCCCCATCATCGGCTGCACACCATTTACCCCCGCTCACTGCTCGCCCGCCCGCACCATCTTCCTTGGTAGCTCACGCGTACCATATCCCCCCGCTCACTGCTCGGCCACACGAGGAGAAGCTTCTTCGCTCACCCGCCCGAATCCACTTCCACATTGGCTCGCAGGCACCGAAAACCCCAATGGAAGAACCGACTGACACGCAGAGCCGCGATTGGAATTCCCTCCCTGATGCTCTCTTGGAGCAGATCTGTAGTCGTATGGACCTACTCAGCACCGTCCGTTTGGCCGCATGCTCGGTGTCTTTGTACCGTCTACTCGTATGCAACCGGCCGGCTGCTTGCTGATGCCCGATCCTCGCAGGTGGCCCAGACACCGACTTGACGATCAGACGGAGGTTGTCGTGGTGCCCCTCGACATGCTACCACTACCCGTCCACCTGTCCTTCATGCGCGGCCACTACTGGGCTGGCGTGAAGGCCAACTGGATCGTCCTCATCCACCACACCGGTAGTCTATGGCATCTCGTGGATATCTACACCCAGCGAGAGATCACCCTTCCATCGTTGGATACCGCCGCCATTGAGCCTCGCGGCCTGCCGGACACTCCTGCCTACTACGCACGAGACGCGTCAAGCTTTTGGCTCGACCTCTGTTTACAGAAAGTTGTAATCTGCGAAGTGCCCACACCATCAGAAGACTACATGGATTACAAGCTCATTGCCTTATTCAACATGGGATTAGTCTATCTGGAATCCGGTCCCCATACATGGTTATGGCTCATCATCAATCCTGTTGAGGCAACATTTTTGTCTGATGCTATAGTGCATGATGGCATCGTTTACGCGGTCGACGCATAGATTGGCTGCCTATACTGGTGGAATCTATCGTCGTGTAATTGTTCTATCTCATCTCATCTTGACCTTATGAATACGACTGCCTGTTCATTTGTTACAAATTTAGAATGCATAGCATGTCTATAACCACATCATTGCTATATGTTCCTCTCATTTTCTAGATTTTTATGACAACACATGTTATTGTTAGAGTTGATATGAGAACAATTGGCATCTAGTGATTGTTAGAATACATATTATGAGCATAACATCATGATTGCTATATGTTACTCTCGTTTACAAGATTTTTATAACAACGCATGTTATTGCTTAGAGTTGATATGAGAACAGTAGTAGTAAGTGCTATGGTAGAATATGAGTAGGCGATGTCATAGTTGTTTTTCTCTCATTGTTACATGATGTTTGAACCAGGACATATTGCTAGAATATGAAAGCCATTGGCTTATTTTTTTAACTTGGGGTATGATTATGACCACGGCATTGCAATTCTCTGTCTATGATATGTGTCACTGTTATAATAATCTTAATTCCACACATACTCTGAACATGATTGTTTATTTTTGTCCTTTTGGTCTCCAATTTGAATTGTTGCAGCAGACGCAAATGCGCTGGCCTTCATGATTCCAAGACCTGTAATCACACCAGCCGATGGGTGGTGGTTTATCGCTCGTTCAGCTGACGGCGGTCATTTGATGCTCATTCGCACGTACCAAATTGAGCAAACCATTACATCAAACCACATGCAGTACAATGCGTGGGGCGTTTGTAACATTGATGGCTATGGCTGATTCATGTTCGAGAAAGATCCCAGCTCCATTGGGCCAGGCGTATTCAAATGGAGGCGGGTTTACAGCCTCGGCAACCACTCCTTGTTCCTCGGGCTCAATTATCCGATCATCCAACCAATCATCAATCATATCACCGGCGATGATTACTGTGCTATGCAACTTCCATTCGCGAGGGGGGGCTGTGTTTACACATCATACCATGGGTTTCATGAATCACCATATCCAGAGATTCGTCGACACAACTTGTTGCCAGATAATCTTCAGTGTGTAAAAGGCATCAAGCTTCCATGCGATGGATGGCTTTTGCAAACCCGACATGCGGCGATGTGGTTCATGCCAACAGCAAATATGCACAACTTGATTCGTGCTGATATCTAGACTGAGCCATGTATTCTGTTGCTGTTGGATATTATGTACTGTTGTTAGTTTGAAGCACTCCTCTGATTTGAAGAATAGATACCTACCTGGGATCAAGTGCATCCTAACTCACCTGCGTAGGATGTACTGATAATGATGATGGAGATGTTGTGCATAAGCCATATATATATATATATATATATATATATATATATATATATATATATATATATATATATGATATCAGTTAGGCTTCAAGTGTGTACTTGTTAGTTAAACCTATGTATAAATTGTGACACTAAATACGACTAGTAAGTAGTACAGTAGCAGTACTAGTATACGTCGGTCAAATTATTCATCATGTCCACACATTGAATTGACGTGACAACACACTGCGCGTGAAGTGACACAAGAATCCCGGCGGCGTGTTTGGGTATTCTGTACTTCAGATTTGGAGTACCACTTATCTGTCGAGATCTTTCATCATTCACTTAAAACAATCGATTGATCATACATTGAGTACCATATAACTGGAATTACTGATGCAAGTCGAAGAAGAATTGGCCGGTGCTACCGGCTGGCGTCAAGTTTGATCCCACAGATCAGGAGCAGATCGAGCACCTTGAGGCCAAAGTGAGTGCTGACAGCGCGAGATTTTAGTCTCTCATCGATTTGTTCATACCAACCATCGACAGCGAGCACGGCATATGCTGCACCCAACCTGAGAAACTTCCAGGTAAGACACCGATCGGCCGTCTACTTGCACAAATATATTCCTTTGTTTATAGCTCTATTTTTCTTTTTAGACGCAGACCTGGTGAAGCAATTACAATTTGACAGTTAATAAAATGTGAAACAAGTGACTGCAACATGCCAAAGATGTTATGAAAATGCCAACTAGGTACACTAAAACCTGTATTCCACAATACTGCAGGTATCACACTGAGTGGCCTAAAAAAGCATTTCTTCCAGCGCAATTCCAGGGCGTTCAAAAGGGGCACGTGGACGCGTCGCAAGATACAGTCGGAGTGCGGCATGCACGCGATGTGGCACAAGACCGGCAATACCTTGTCGGTGATGGTCAACGGCCGGCAGACGGGCAGCAAAAAAGGTTCTGGTGCTGCACACCAACCAGAACTTCGACCAGCAAAGGACCAACTGGGTGATGCACCAGTACCACCTTGGGGACCTGGAGCAAGAGAAGGAGCGGGAGCTGGTCATCTGCAAGATTTTCTACCAGACGAACACTAGGGCCAAGAGTAAAAAGATTATAAGTTAGTTTGGTATTGGTAGTTGTACTACCTTGTCGTCCGCAAGTTGGTATTGTTGTTAACGATCTTTTGGTATGAACTTGCATTTGCTTCCAACCATCATGCCGAGGGTCAACGTGGATATAAAGTTGAATCATTTGTTTCGAAACGAATTTTCAGGCACCTGATTTTTATTTGATGGGTAGCATTAGCACCCGCAGTTTGAACTCCCAGCTCTCCAATTTTTTCGAAACAAGTGCATGCACTTATTATCACGATAAAAAAACAA
This sequence comes from Triticum aestivum, assembly GCF_018294505.1. NCBI lineage: Eukaryota > Viridiplantae > Streptophyta > Magnoliopsida > Poales > Poaceae > Triticum > Triticum aestivum. The sequence continues at coordinate 685,514,793 of NC_057800.1, read as the reverse complement.
TATCCGTGCTGCATCCCAGTTATCATTCTGTACTTGCAGAATTCTCTCGTTTATTGAGCATGTATATTGTTTTTTCAGGTCGAGCAAGTTTCAACTGGGCTGTAGACTTCCCAGGGTTGGTTTTATTTTTAACAGGCCCAGCCCATGACGACAATGGGGCACAAAGATCCAGCAGGTATCTACTGGCCTCTGGCCCGCCAGCGTTACTTATATTTTGTCTTACAACATCCGCACGCAGTTTTTTTACCGAATCAAACACACAGCCCAGTTCTATTTTCCTCTTGAAACGCATGTCCTACATCCGTTTTCTAATCTCTACCTATAGTTTTACTAGTTCATATACACGTATCATTATATTGAGAACACATAAAATTCCCTTTTCATATTTACATCCTTCTTTTTGTTTTTTTTCCACCCAGTGCTGATTTTTTTACCACTGGTTTTCCCTTAAACCAACTCAATTGTCCCACGTCTTATTTGCTTACAAAAACAAAACGATTTTTTGGCAAATCAATAGGTTCTTAAAAAAATGTTTATCATTTCGGGATTACAACAGTTCGGACTCCACCAAAATATGCAAAATAAGGTTGAACTTTTTGACCGTGGTCCTGGGCAGAAAATGGGTTGTAATAAATTACTTAAGAATTAGCAAATGGGCTGCAAATTATAAAAAATAGCAAATGGGCTTTATGTTGTCTGCCACAGATTTGGAGGCTGACTTGTGGGCCTACTAAGTTCATGCGTACACAAGGTTTCTCAAAAAAGAAACTTAGTCAACAATCGACTCTACCAGTGTCAGACCGTTAGATGTCAATCTAACGGCAATCGTGCTTCTTCAGTCTCTGATCTTCCTACCCCAGCCGCCCAAACCAGCACCGTCGGAACCGCCTGCTCCTGCCTCTCGTGGCCGGCAGTGCTGCCGGGCAGGCCTCACGGCCCCATCATACTCGCATCCCTGGCATGTCTATCCCTCTACTCACCCACACCTCCTGTTATTTTATGACGACGGTAGCCGAACCGGTCAACCCTCGTACTCTCCACCACGTGGGTAGCCACTGCCGTGTCTTCCCCGGCTTCGTGTCATTGCCTTCGTAAGCCTCGCCATCGTCCACCGCCCTGGTTCTCTCGGTGTGGCATGGTCAACGATGTCCATCCAACGGTCGTAGTGCTTCTTCAACCTCTGGTCTTCTTGCCCCAGCCGCCCAAAGCAACGCCGGTCGTGCCGCATGCTCCCGCCTCCCGTGGCCGGCTGTGCTGCCGCGGAGGCCTCACTGTCCCCATACTACTCCCACCACTGGCCAGGCCATCCCTCCACTCACCCACTCCCCCTGTTATTCTGCGGTGACGACAGCCTCACACCGCAGCCGAACCAGTGAACCCTCGTACTCCTCTCCGCGTGGCCATCCACTGCCGCGTCTTCCCCGGATCCGTCTCGTCCCCTTCCTAGGCCTCGCCGTCGTCCACCGCCATGGTGCTCTCGGCGCGGCGTGGTCAATGTGGTCAACGACCGACTTCCATCGAAGAGTACTGTACGTGGAGAGGCTGACAGCTGGGTCCACGGTAGCCGTAAGGAAGTGCCTCCTTATTACGCGCAAAATAATTATTCCTCCACCTGACAGCAGGGACCCACCGGACGGGCCACCAGTATTTCGCCAAAAAAATGTTCCCCCCCTGACTGCTGGGACCCACCGAATGGGCCACCGTATTTCGTGAAAAAAACATTCCCCCCGCTGTCAGCTCGGACCCACCAGAAGTGCCTCCTTATTACCCACAAAAAAATGAATACTCCCCCTGCTAGCTGGGACCCACCTTGGTGGGAGGCTGACTTGTGGGCCTACTAAGTTGACGGGGACGGAGGGCTTTGTCAACTTAGTCAATATGAACGATTCTAACTCCAGTGACCGTACGATGTCCATCCAACAACCGTAGTGCTTCTTCAACCTCTGGTCTTCTTCCTCCAGCCGCCCAAAGCAGCGCCGGTCGTGCTGCCTGCTCCTGCCTCCCGTGGCCGGCTGTGCTGCCGTGGAGGCCTCACCACCCCCTACTATTTCCACCGCTGGCCAGGCCCTGCGGCGACGGCAGCCTCACACCGCAGCCGAACCAATGAAGCCTCGTACTCCTCTCCGCGCGGGCTTCCACTGCCGCGTCTTCCCCGGCTTCGCGTCGTCCCCTTCCTAGGCCTTGCCGTCGTCCACCGCCGTGGTGCTCTCCACGCGGCGTGGTCAACGTGGTCAAGGAATGACTTCCATCGAAAGAGTACTGTACATGGAGAGGCTGACAGCTGGGTCCACGGCCACAGCCCAGTTTTTTTGTGATTTGCCAAGTAAGTCGCTTTGTCAGGCCCGTTGGGATGCAAATCTTTCAAGACGAGGAGAGCTTTCATTCGGCTGGCCGAGAAAATGGCCCATCAGTAATGAGAAATGGGATGTACATTTTTAAAACACATCAAACCGGCAATTAGTTTCAAATATCTTTTTTCCATTTCGAGATTTTAAATTAAATTAATTTTTATGTGTGGAGAATTTGTTGAATTTTATATTGATATACATTTATTTTTAAAATCAGTTTGAATGTGAGTCGAAATTTTGGGATTAAAAACAGTTCGGACCGCACCGAAATATGTAAAATTTCGTATAATTTTTTAACCGTGTCCACAATATGGGCTGTAATGCTAACAAAAAGAATATGGACTCCGAAAAAACCTTAATAATTAGCAAATGGGCTATAAATTATTAGAAATAATGGCAGATGGGCTGTATGCTATTTTCTGCAGATTTGAGGCTTTCCTAAAAAAAGGTTGACGCACAAGCAGTGACTATTGGATGGCCATCAACGGCCGTCGTGCTTCTTCAATCTCTGCTCTTCCTGCTCCAGTCGCTCAAACAAGCGCCGGCGGGACTGCCTGCTCCCTCCTCCCTGCGGCCGGCTCTGCTGCCGTGCAGGCCTCACCGCCCCATCGTACTCCCATCACTGGCCTAGCCATCCCTCTACTCACCCACACCTGCTGTTATTCTCCGGCGACGGTAGACGAACCAGTAAACCCTCGTACAGTCGTACTCCCCTCCGCGTGGGAAACAACTTCCGAGTCTTCCCTGCCTCCGTGTCGTTCCCTTCCTAGGCCTCGTCGTCGTCCACCGCCCTGGTGCTCTCGGCATGGCCTGGTCAACGTGCTCAACGACTGACATGCATCTGAAGTGGACTGTACATGGAGAGGCCGACAGCTGGGTCCACGGCCGCACGCAAGGAAATGCCTCCTTATTACATGCAAAATAATGATTCCTCCACCTGACATTAGGGACCCACCGAAAGGGCCTCTGTATTTCGTGAAAAAACGTTACCGCCGCTGACAGCTCGGACCCACCAGCTATATCTTCGCAAGCAAGGAAGTGTCTCCTTATTACGCACAAAAAATGAATACTCCCCCTGTTAGTTGGGACCCAGTATAGTGGCAGGCTGACTTGTGGGCCTACTAAGTTGACGGGGACGGAGGGCTTTGTCAACTTAGTCAATATGCACGATTCTAGCTCCAGTGACCATACGATGTCCATCCAACGCCCGTAGTGCTTCTTCAACCTCTGGTCTTCTTGCTCCAGCCGCCCAAATCAGTGTCGGTCGTGCCTCGTGCTCCTCCCTCCCGTGGCCGGCTGCGATGCGGCGGAGGCCTCACCGCCCCCTACTACTCCCACCGCTGGCCAGGCCATCCCTCTACTCACCCACACCCCCTGTTATTCAGCGGCGACGACAACCTCACACCACAGCGAACCAGTGAACCCTTGTACTCCTCTACGCGTGGGCATCCACTGCCGCGTCTTCCCCAGCTCCGTGTCGTCCCCTTCCTAGGCCTCGCCGTCGTCCACCGCCCTGGTGCTCTCGGCGCGGCGTGGTCAACGTGGTCAAGGAATGGCTTCCATCGAACGTGGACTATACGTGGAGAGGCTGACAGTTGGGTCCCGGCCGCAGCAAGGAAGTGCCTCCTTATTACGTGCAAAATAATTATTCCTCCACCTGACAGCGGGGACCCACCGAACGGGCCACCGTATTTCGTGAAGAAAACGTTCCCCCCTGACTGCTGGGACCCACCAGCTACATCTTCGCACGCAAGGAAGTGCCTGACAGTCGGGACCCACCTGGTTGAAGCGTATGTAGCGTTGTCATTCTGGTCGCGAACGTGTACGAACATATATACTGGTGGATATAGAGGTGCACACGTGTCGTAGTAGAGGCGCGCACGTAGCATGTACACATACGTACAACGGCCAGGGTGCAAGAAAGAAAATACAGCCACGTATGTGTACATGCAGGCGGGGTCTCGAACGCCTACTCGCGCATACGTACGGCCGGGGATCGTGTACATGGCTGGGTCGGAACAGAGAAACGGCGTCGTCGTCGTGTTCATGGGGAGGCAATGGAATGCGTCGTGTTCATGGGGAGGCAACCGAATGCGTCGTGTTCATCAGGAGGCAACGGAACGCGTGGGAGCCAACCGGCTGGGTCGGAACGGAATGCGTGGTCGTGTTCATCGGGAGGGCTTGGACGGAACAGGCGATGGAAACGAGGCCTGGCGTACCATAGAACGGAGGAAATGGCCTTGTGTTCGACCGGCCACGTTTGAAATGGGATATTGTTCATCGGGAGGGGTCTGGAGTACCGCAAAATGGAGGAAACGAACCTCTTGCGGTCGAAACGGGGGTCCTGTTGATCGGGAGGGGTGTGGCGTACCGCAAAATGGACAAAACGGACTTCTGTTGCAGCGCTACAGTCGAAACGGGGGTCCTGTTCATCGGGAGGAGTGTGGCGTACCGCAAAACAGGACTCCACAGAATACTGTTCATCTCCACCGTCGACCTCCTCCAGCCTCCACGGGCTACCGTCGACCTCCTCCAGCCTCCACCGCGCGCTACTCCACCGGCTATTGTTCAACCACCCCTCCATCGTCTACTATTCATCCAGCCCTCCACACCATGGGGTCCTGTTCAACCACCCCTCCACGGGCACCCCTCCACCGTCTACTGCTCATCCAGCCCTCCACCACACCACGGGGTCCTGTTCATCCAGAGGTAACGCCACCGCTCACTGTTCATCCAACCCCCCCCCCCCCGCGCAATGCTCACTATTCATCCCAGAGGCAGCATCAATCGGCTTTAGTTAGCAACAGTAGCGAAGGAATCGCTCGATCGGGTTCAGTTAACAACCATCGATCAATCGCTCGGGTTCAGTAACACATAGCCTGCAGTGCAATCACTCGGGTTCAGTTAGAGCCCAACGCCTCGCTCGGGTTCAGTTAGAGCCAACGCCTCGCACACACGCGCGTACGTGTACGAGAGAAACGCGCATCGCTCAGCCCCCGACCTCCCACCGTAACCGGGAACTCCCCGAAATTTTCCTCCCCCTCGCTTCTACCATGGTTTTTTCTGTCATGGACGGCCCAAAGAATGTCATGCAGCTGCGTCTCCGGCCTGCGCAGGACGAAAAGCCCATTTTCTGTCATGATTTTTTGTCATAGAAGTAGGAGCCCACCACATCTATGATGATACCGGGTTTTGTCACAATTATAGTCATAGAAGTGTCATATGTATGACAGAAAAAAAATTCGTTCGGCCCAAAATGTCACGGATGTGTCTTTTTTTTGTAGTGGGAGCTCATCGCCGTTTTGGATTATGGAAAGTATCAGCATGTCGAGAAGGTGCGCGAGAAGTCTAGGCCATGGTGAAAACGCGGTACACCGGACTTGATCTGAATCATATGGCCTGGGTCGGACCTTGGGGACCCGACGGACAAGAAATTCCGATTAACTTGGTGTATGACCAAGTAAAGATAGCCGCCAAGTTTTCGCAATAGGACTATAAACTAGATAGTATTTTAGATGGCATAGAAGAAGAGTAAACTTTGGCTCCATGTAATAATGTACTTTTGTCACCAAATGTATCTCCTGCCAAATTTGTAAAACGATTGCCATGGCAGACCTTTCTGCTTTAACCACCAAAACCCAATGGTTGGGGCATTTCCGAATACTATACTGATGGCAAACACCGAAGTATGTTCGGAAACCCGGCAGTCCGGTCATAGTTGCTTGAATAGACAAGTTGTATTCGGGAATTTATGTTATATTACTTTGTATCGTAAGAAACATCTTCCAGGGAGAATAGTTCCGTTAAGGGTTCCTCTCACTGGGTTAGCATGTGCGTTTGAACATGTCAATGTGTGATGCTAAAGAATCACATTGAACCGTATATTTGGGGGCTTATATTGCAGCGAGTGCAGTTCGTCGCTTGTCCGCCGCACTTATTCTCTTAAGAACGCTAGCTTTCGGCTTCACCCGTCTGAGGTACATGTCCGGATAACCCGGTTGCGTAACAATCACAGAGGTGCTCCCTTTATGCCCTAGCCGAACAAGCGGGAATGTAGGGCATAAGCATAGGAGCCAGGCAACCCATCTTGGAAAAAACTTAAGTCATAGTGGTGCATATAATGGCGTAGAAAGGACATATATGAGCAGACGACACATATATATAATGAGCTGAAAAAATAATAAGCTTCTATTGAAAGAAGCCCACAGTTATGGTGGGGTGTGTACATTTAAAGATGTATACCCCTTGAATGTGCGGCTTACCCAAACACGCGCTAGAAATCGTATGAAAACAAAGAAAAAATAAAATCCGAAAAGGAGAGAGATAAAAAGGAAAATGAACAAAGATATGTGTCCGGCTTTAGGCGTAGAATCTTTGGAGCCGAGCAGCGTTCCACGGGTTAGGCTCTAAGCGGTTATCTGATGCATTACGAAGGCGATAGGCTCCTCCAGTGAGAACTTCATCTATAATGAAGGGACCCTCCCATTTAGGCTTGAGCTTGTCTTTTTTCTTCTCTGGTAGGTGTAGAACGAGTTCACCGACATTGTAAGTCTTTGCCCACACTTCTCTGCTTTGATATCTTCGAGCCTGCTATTGGTAGAATGCGAAACGGGCCTTTGCAGCATTGCGCTCCTCCTCCAGGCCATCTAGATCATCCTGCCGATCGAGCTCGGCTTCTCTCTCTTCATACATGCGCACTTGAGGTGAGTCATGAATAATGTCATAGGGCAGGACTGCCTCTACGCCATACACCATGAAAAAGGGTGTGTACCTGGTTCTGCGATTGGGCGTGGTCCGTAGCCCCCAGAGTACGGAATCGAGTTCCTCAACCCAGTGCTTGTCTGATTCTCATAGGGATCGCACTAGTTTGGGTTTGATGCCGCTCATTATCAGGCCGTTAGCCCGTTAGACCTGACCGTTTGTTTGAGGGTGATATACGGAGGCGTAGTCGAGCTTAATGCCCAGGTTAGCACACCAAGTTTTCACCTTGTCGGTCATAAAGTTAGAGCCATTTTCAGTAATAATGCTGTGCGGGACACCATAACGGTGTACGACACCGGATATGAAGTCTATCACCGATCCGGCTTCAGCCATTTTTACTGGTTTGGCATCTATCCATGTAGTGAATTTGTCAACCATAACCAGCAAATGCTTCTTTTTATGGCTTCCCCTTTTAAGGGGTCCGACCATGTCTAGCCCCCAGACCGCGAAAGGCCAAGTAATGGGGATTGTTCGTAGGGCAGTGGGCGGCATATGGCTTTGGTTGGCGAAAAGTTGGCATCCAACGCGGCGTTGTATGAGGTCCTGTGCATCTGCTCGGGCCATAGGCCAGAAAAAACCTGTACGGGATTCCTTACTTACAAGGGCCCGAGCTGCAGCGTGATGGCCGCCGAGACCAGCATGTATTTCGGCCAAGAGCCGTCGTCCCTCTTCTTCGGAGATACATCTTTGAAGAACTCGGGTAGTACTTTTCTTGTAGATCTCTCCTTCATGAACCTTGTAGGCTTTCGAGTGCCGCATGATATAGCGAGACTCATTCTAGTCGTCAGGGAGCTCCTTCCTATTAAGGTAGGACAGGAAAGGTTTGGTCCACGAGGCGATGACAGCCATAATTTCATGGGCTGAGGGTGTCACTTCAGTGCTCGAGCCCCCAATGATATCCGAATTGTGTTCGGCATCTGGGGGTATGGTTGGTTCCGGACTAGATTTACCGCTCTTGTCCTTTCATACCACAGGTGGCTTGAAGAGACTTTCCACAAAGGTGTTAGGCGGGACGGGGTCGCGTTTAGCGCCCATTCGAGCAAGGATGTCCGCTGCCTAGTTACTGTCCCGAGCGACGTGGTGAAACTCAAGCCCCTCGAACCGAGCTGATAATTTGAGGACGGCATCGCGGTAAGCTGCCATCTTCGGATCTTTTGCATCAAATTCTCCATTTATTTGGGATATTGCGAGGTTCGAATCCCCGCGCACCTTGAGGTGTTGTATGCCCATGGACACGGCCATCCGGAGACCATGCAGGAGGGCCTCGTATTCGGCTGCATTGTTAGAGTCGGTATACAGGATTTGTAATACATAATGGATCATGTCACCTGTAGGGGATGTCAGGACGACACCAGCCCCCAGCCCGGCTAACATTTTAGAGTCGTTGAAGTGCATCACCCATTTGGAGTATGTGTCGTACTCTTTAGGGAGTTCGGCCTCTGTCCACTCGGCGACAAAGTCAGCCAACACCTGAGATTTAATAGCTCGGCGTGGTTTGTATGTTATTTCAAATGGTAGGAGCTCGATGGCCCATTTGGCAATCCGGCCGGTGGCGTCCCGGTTCTTTATGATATCATTAAGTGGTACCTCTGAAGCCACCGTGATTGAACACTCTTGAAAGTAGTGTCGCAGTTTCCAGGATGCCATAAAGACCGCATATGCTATTTTTTGATAGTGTGGGTACCGGGATTTGCATGGCATAAGGACCGCCAGTACATAGTATACTGGTTTTTGGAGTCGGAATTTGTGTCCCTCTTCTTCTCGTTCAACAACGAGCACCGCGCTCACCACTTCGTGGGTTGCGGATATGTAAAGCAACATGGGTTCACCGACGTTTGGTGCAGCGAGGATTGGGTTGCTTGCCAGCAGAATTTTTATTTCCTCCAATCCAGCTGTTGCCGCATCCGTCCATGCAAAGTGGTAGGTGCGCCGAAGTAGGTGATAAAGTGGCGGTGCCTTTCCTCCCAATCTAGAGATGAAGCGGCTTAGAGCTGCAATGCAGCCTGCTAATTTTTGGACCTGTTTTAGGTCTGTTGGGATTGCTAATTGCGACAGGGCTCGGATTTTGGCTGGGTTCGCTTCAAACCCTCTATTGGAGACGGTGAACCCGAGCAGCTTTCCGGTTGGAACGCCAAAAATGCACTTCTCCCGATTGAGCTGTATGTCATATGCTCGGAGGTTGTCGAATGTGAGACGTAAGTCGTCTACCAAGGATTCGACATGTTTCATTTTGATGACTACATCATCTACATATGCCTCGACTGTCTTGCCGATTTGCTTTTCCAGGCATGTTTGAATCATGCGTTGGTAACTGGCGTCGGCGTTTTTTAGTCCGAAGGGCAAGGTGTTAAAGCAGAAAGGCCCATACGGGGTGATGAATGCCGTTGCGGCCTGGTCAGATTCCTTCATCTTAATTTGATGGTATCCGGAGTATGCGTCGAGGAAACATAGTGAATCGTGTCCTACGGTTGCATCAATGATCTGGTCAATGCAGGGCAACGGGAAGGGGTCCTTAGGGCATGCCTTATTAAGGTCTTTGAAATCGACACAGAGGCGCCAGGATTTATCCTTCTTTGGCACCATGACCAGGTTTGCTAGCCAGTCGGGATGTTTGATCTCCCTGATGAATCCGGCTTCGAGTAGTTTGTCCAGCTCCTCCCCCATAGCTTGTCGTTTGGGTTCAGAAAATCACCGCAGTGTTTGCTTGACTGGTTTGAATCCCTTTACTATGTTTAGGCTGTGTTCGGACAGTCTGTGTGGGATTTCTGGCATATCAGACGGGAGTCAGGCAAAAATGTCCCAATTCTCACGCAGGAACACACGTAATGCAGTGTCGACCATCGAATCCAGTTGTGCCCATATAGAAGCCGTCTTCTTGGGGTCTGTCGGGTGAACTTGAAATTTGATTATTTCGTCTGTTGGCTTTGAAAGAAGTGGGCCTCTTATCGAGGATTACATCATCTCTATCCACTATGGAACGCAAAGTGGTTAGCTCCTTGGCTGCAAGGGCTTCGGATAGTGCCTCGAGGGCCAACGATGCGGTTTTGTTTTCGGCCCGGAGTGCTATGTTCGGATCACTGGCAATATTGATAACACCGTTGGGACCGGGCATTTTGAGCTTCATGTACCCGCAGTGGGTATGGCTTGAAAGCACGTGAATGCATCTCGCCCCAACAGGGTGTGGTATTCGCTGTTGAAGGGTGCCACCTGGAAGAGCAACTCTTCGGACCTGTAGTTCTCCCGAGTGCCAAATACCACATCGAGATTTATTTTCCTCGAGCATCACACTTCTCGACTGGGGATGATTCCTCAAAGGTTGTACTGCTTTGCTCGATGCGGCTCATGTCCATCTGCATTTTATTGAGCGTGTCCTCATAGATGAGGTTCAGTCCGCTACCGCCGTCCATGAGTACTTTGGTGAGACAAAAGCCGTCCACAATGGGGTTTAAGACCAGAGCGGCTGGTGCTCGGACTGATCGAGCCCTTGGTTCGTTGCTGGCGTTGAAAGTTATCGTTGTATCGTTCCAAGGGTTTATTGTGGTTACTTGGTTGACTTCGGCGAGGTCGCGGAGCGCCCTTTTGCGTCAATTGTTTGAAGAAAAGGTCTCGAAGACCGTAAATACGTTGAGATCGTCACTCTCCGAGGAGTGTTTCTCTATGGTGGTTTTGGTGAGGATAGCTTCACCGCTCTTAGCAACCTGCCGGAGTACCCAACATGCCCGAAGGCTATGTGTCGACTCAGTATTCGGCGTCGTGTGTATCTGGCAGGGCTTGTTGAGCCATTCATCAAGGACAGTTCTGCTTCCCATGAAAGGTTTGATTTTCTTGTCCATAGGATGATGATCAGGTGCTTCGAGAGGATGCACAGGTTTTGCCCGTCCGGTGAGTGGCTTAAAGGCGGGTGGTTCCCACCGAGCTGTCTGGGCTTTCCAGGCGCTTTCCATTGCGCAATACTTGTGGACTATGTGTGCCAAATCTGCAAAGTGCAGTATGCGATGGCGTTTGAGGGCATTAAGGATCCCTTCATCCGTACAGTTGTGGCAAAATACGGAGATCGCGTCATTGTCGCAGCAATCTTTGATCTTGTTTTTAACAAGGAGGAATCTGGCCCAAAAGTGATGGACTGTTTCCTCAGGTTGCTGCCGCACATGCATTAGGCCACATATGTCCGGAGGACTGGAATTTCTTGGGGAATATTGTTTGCGGTGGGTGGGCGAGCTTGAGTTCGAACCCTGTCCCACTGTGGGATTCAGAGTTTGAAGAATTTCCGAGGTCACAAGCCCGGGATCCGGAGTGCCCTGGGAGTTTTTAGATTCAACGCCTGATTCTATGTCCGGAGGACAAAGGGTCTCTTCCTGAAGATGGATGTCCGGCTCGCGGGGCTCGGAAATCTGGACATAGTTTGTTCTCGGCATAGGCGGAGAGGTATTCTCGGCTTGTTCCTCCACAACCGCTACCAGATGGGTGATCGGCGGGGACTTGATTTCCCTCTGATCGTGTTTAAGCCCAATCCGATCGTAGTCAGTGGCGACTCCCACGGCGGCGATGCGATCTAGCAGCTCGTTTACAGACGAGACCTCTGCCGGATCCATCTTGTCGGAGAGCTCGAGGCCGATGCGGAGATTGTGTTTGGTGATTTGGGGGCCGCCTTTGGCTTAATGGCTGAGCGGGCGCCCATAGTAAAACTGCCAAGCTAGAGGATCTGCCCTGGAGCCAGGGCTCCTCCAGAGGTGATTTTGTCGTTGATGACCAGACGAGCCATCGACCCTTGTACTAACGGCACAGAGGAACTCTCAATGAAAGCACCAATGTCAGTGTCAAAACCGGTCGATCTCGAGTAGGGGGTCCTGAACTGTGCGTCTGAGGATCGAAGGTAACAGGAGGCAAGGGACACGATGTTTACCCAGGTTCGGGCTCTCTTAATAGAGGTAATACCCTACTTCCTGCTCGATTGACTTTGATGAGTATAGGGTTACAAGAGTTGATCTACCTCGAGATCGTAATGGCTAAACCCTAGATGTCTAGCCTTTATGATTTGCGATAGCCTCTACGGACTAAACCCTCTGGTTTATATAAACACCGGAGGGGGCTAGGTTTGTACAAAGTTGGTTTACAGAGGAAGGAAACTATACGCCGGGACGCCAATGTTTCCTTCCACGCAAAGGAGAGTCCCATCCGGACACGGGGAAAGCCTTCTATCTTGTATCTTCACGGCCCATCAGTCCGGCCCATGTCACATAGCCCGGACGCCCGAGGACCCCCTAATCCAGGACTCCCTAACGGGTATTTTACAATTGATGAATAAGCTCTTTATTTTGGTACTTTTGAACAGATTAATCACATGGAAGCAGCTTTGTTGATGCTGAAGTGGTTGAAATACGTGATCGAGACTACGTAGTCTCATTCTTCTATGCATGTGATATTGTGGAATGAAAAAGGTTAGTAATTTAAGTAAGGAATACGTCCATTTAACTCCCTCAGGGCATCGAGGTTAGTCTATAAAATTGGGTACCTGACCCCAGAAGTATTCCATACTTTCTAAATCACTCACTGGGTGGTGTAGGAGGTGGCTTCGTACAAAGTAATTTAGTACAGACTATCGAAAGCATTGTCATTTTGCCATTTGAGTTCCTTCTCACTCAGCTTTTTGACTCAACATTCGTTTGCCGTGCGGTCCACATGGCACATGTGCAAAAACCACCTACAAAACTACAACTAGGGGCGATTGGTGTTGAATACTTTTGAGAGGTCGAATACCAGGCTAGTCTATAAAATCGAGTATCTGAACCCCAAAGTATTCCATATTGTTTAAATCATTCACTGGGGTCGTTTACGAGGTGTGCTTTGCACATGCGGTCCACATGGCACATGTGCAAAAACCACCTACAAAATTGCACCTAGGGGCGATTTCGACAATGTTGAATACTTTTAAGAGGTGGAATAGCAGGCTTTATACTTGAAGAGGTTAAGTAGGCGAACCTCAATACTTGGGGAGTTAGGTAGACTTATTCACTGAAACAATTGCGGATAAGTATAGAAGTGCACCTGCTGCATAGTGATGGGACATATTTAACTCCTCGGTTTTTTATTTACTCCACATATTAGGTTTATGTAAAGTCAAACTTTATACTCCCTCCGTCCGAAAATACTTGTCATTAAAATGGATAAAAGGTGATGTATCTAGATGTATTTTAGTTCTAGATACATCCCTTTTTATTCATTTTGATGACAAGTATTTTCGGGCGGAGGGAGTATATACTTTCAACAAGTTTGTATAAAAATATATTAACATATACACCACTAAATCAATACCATTAGATTCATCATTACATATATTTTCACATCATGTAAATTTGTTAATGTAAATGTTCATATTGTTTTCTATAAATTTGATCAAACTTCATAAAGTTTGATTTCAATCAAAGTTAATATGAGAAATAAATAAAAACGGATGGAGTACTAGACAGACATATAGTCTCGGACAGCAACGCCGCCGGCCGGCGGAGCTCCACAATTCCCGGGCCTGGCTGACTGGACGGTTCCAATCAATACGCAGCACTACAGTCAAACGGTGCATGCATGCATCCATACGCATGGCTGGCCATGTCAATGCACACCATGCGACGGTACCACAAGATGACCGGATGCATCGAGGGTTAATTGTGCCACAAAAGTTAAAAAATGTTTGAATACTTGAACAAATGTTCGCAAATGTGGAAAAAAAATGTTTGTGTTTCCACAAAAAATTTCTCATTTTTAAAAATTATTCACTTTTCAAAAAAATTGTGTTTCCATTTTTTTTAAAATATTCAACTTTTCATAAAAAATTACATTTTTATATTTAAAAAATGGTTCGCATTTTAAAATTATGTTCAGAATTTTAAAATATGCCCACGTTTCAAAATTTGTCCTCAAAATTAAAAATGTTCGCTAAAGTACTTCAGTCTGCTACAGTACCCAGGTCTCCCACCCGCTTCACTGACACGCCAATGGGCCGGTCCAGGTTCGGGGCGCACCCTACTCGAAGGGGCTGACTCCTTCACGCAACTAGGGTCAAATATTTTTCAAAAAAAACAAACTAGGGTAAAATAGGAGCTTCCGTCAGACATCGTCTGGAATATCACTATTCATTAACGTGCCACTGACAGCTCCAACCGTGCCAGTCACAAACACCTAAACAGATAAACCAAAACCAGTCAGAAGTTAAAGATCAGAAGTTTTCCAAAAAAAGAAAAGGAAACGTTTAACACCGGTGCGCCGGCTTAACTTTGCGCCGGTCGCGCTGGCACGCACTCGCACACCACACGCAAAAAACTGGGCACGTGCCTAGGTGGGTCCCGGAGGGCATGCCCATTCCTCATCTCTTTGCTATACACGGCGCATCCATTTCTCCTCTTTCTATCTCCCTTTTCTTTTCTCCGCCATTAAATCTCTCAACACCGCATGGCGAGCTCGTCCCTGTCTCCGACGGTGTGACAATCTGCTGCTGCTCTGGACGGGAGACGCCGCGAGCCTGAGCCAGGCGTGGGAGCTCTGTAGCTAACCCCCTTCCCTGCCCACGATTGCAATGGGGGAGGCGGCGTTACTGCAAGGAAGACGACGAAGGCCCGCGGTTGGGGAGCAGCCGGCCGGGGATGTTTCAACCGGCAGGGGCGGCGGAGAGTGGGTGCGTGTCGTGATGATTTTTTGCTACAACTGTCGTCTGTTTTTTCTACTACTGACAAAAATTTTGCTACAAGGATTTTCATGGCGAGGCTGCAACCACGAACGGCGGTGACGATTTTTTTGCTACATCCATCGTCAGATTTTGCTACGACAGGCGAGAATTTTTGCTACAATGATTTCATGGTGAAGCTGCAATAGGAACGGCGCGTGACGAAGTTTTGCTGCATCCATCGCCGGATTTTGCTACGACCGGTGAAGAATTTTGCTACTGTCGGCATTTGTGGTCGGCGGCGGCTACAACCACGACCACCAAAATTGCATTTTTGCTACCACCACATCGCCTTTTTGCTACAACCAAAGTCGCTTTTTGCTATAACCGGCTCTCGGTGATGCTGGAACCGTCAGTGTGAGGAGCTGCGAGTGGGCCGACGAGGATGCTACAACCGGCTGCCGGCGATGCTGGAACCGGCAGTGCGAGGAGCTGCGAGCGGCAGACGAGGATGCTACAACCGTCTAGGCATGAAGCTACAACCCCTAGCGTCCTTTGCTGGAAGCGGCCACCGCCGATGCTACAACCTTCTTTGACAGATGCTACAACTGTCAACGGCGGGAGCTACAAGAAGCGATGGCGGGATGGCTAGCCGTGACCATGATTTTGCTGGGACGGGAGACGGCGGTGCTGGCGGAGCTACAACGATGGCTGGTGGTGGAGATGCGATGGTGTTCCCCCGTGCAACCACGGGCGGTTGGGAGCTGCAATGGCGACCTCGGGCATGACGGCGGCGACCTCGCGCGACGACGGGGGCGACTTGTTGCGGCTCACCGGCATGAGGAACAGACGGCAAGCGCAGGTCACGGACGGCCAGCGAGCGCTTGTTGCGCAGCCGCGCGGGGAGGCCGGCGAGAGCAGATGAGGATGAGCGGTTATGCTGGGCTCTATCTTTTTTCTTTTTTTTTGCTTTTACCTGTGAGATGAACGGGATCGTATGGTTAGGAAGTGGCGCATCGAGTGTTGCTATACACACGATGTTGTGCAGCCGATTTGTGCACGATTGCACTGATCCAGCCATGCATGCGTTGGAGAAAGTGGAGGCCAACGGCTAGATCAAGCATCGTCCGATGTTCGGCTGTTGTTTATCGTCTGGATAGTAGTTCCGACTACAAAAGCAAATGCACAGGCACTTTAACAAGATGCAGATAAAATTCAACACCTCTAATTGATTTAGTCGGCCGCTGCTTATGCCTTTCTTCTATAATAAAACTTCTCATGTCAACAAAGTGCTAGTGGACACATACGAGTCTTGGTCATCACCATATCTACTTGTAGCTGGGAGCAAAACCAGGGGAGAATAATAGTCAGCTCACAAGTTTATCTCAAACAACTTCCCAGTGGTAGCTTGTTCCAGTATCAGCACCAAGCATTGATCAAGCATGACAGTCCCTTTACTCAGACAGGCATCAACGGTCCTTTTTTTGAAAGCAGGCTTTATGATTAACTGAGCATCCCAGCAAGCAAATCAACAGAGTACACATACTAGATACTTGCACACTGAGAGTACACATATTTGTTTTATCGGCAACGCGAATTTATACAACGCCGCTCCTCAGGTCGCTCCCGCGGGCGGCCAGGGGGGCGAACCCCAGCCGCCGCCAGCGCAGCTCCACCGCCCCCTCCTCCCCTCGCCGCCGCTGGCAGAGGTCGCCGGGCCAAGCCCGCGCGGCCCGGCGGCGGCAGGGCGGGCTGTTCGTCTCGATGGGATTTCCGGTCTTGCTCCCGCGCTGGTGCGTGCTCCGGCTGGGGCGGCCGTGGCTGGGCGCGGGGAGGCGCACGCAGGGGCGGCGCAGCGTGGCTGCGTCGATCTGGAGCGTGGCTGCGGGACACCTTTCGTCAATCTGCTGCGTCGATCTAGAGCTGCGTCGATCCAGGCAGCACAGATCTGCTGGGTGGGCGCCGTGGCAAGGGCGCCGGGCGTGCGAGGGGCTCGGGCAGCGATGGTGGTGGTGCTGCGGCGCGGTTGGTTGACAGGGTGTGCAAGGGGCCCGTGGCGGCGACGGCGTGGAAGTGCGGCTGCGTGCCGCGGGCGTTTTAGATCTGGTCCCCGGCGGGTGCTTGGTGGCGTGCATGGTGCACGTTGCTGCGCTTGTTGCAGGGCTGCGGCCTGGATCCATGGTGGCTCCTGGCCTCGGGCAGCGCTCCTCTACCCCTTGTCGGCATGGTGCTTGGTAGGGCATGGCGGCTTGCGTTGCGTCCGGTGGTCCTTCATCCGGTCAACACTTGATGGATTTGGCGCCTCTTGCCGGAGTTTGGCCGCCGGTAGTCTCCGCGTGGTGCGGCTGGCTGCAGTGGTTCTTGGTGCTTCTTTGTCCACGGGTAGGTTCTTTGGTGGTGGTGGTGATGGGTGGGCTTGTCGGCATCGGTGCGGATTGATGTGCGGTCGAGGGTGTGCTGGGAGCTTGGGTGAAAACCCTGTCTCGGCCTTGTGCCGTGACTAGTGATGACGATGGCTGCGGCTGTCGTTGACCTTCTTGGAGGCATCGCTGCTTTGCTGCCGCACCCCTCTTGCATGGATCCAGTCGACGGTGCAGCTCCGGGGGAAACCCTTGATCCTGGGTGATCGGACGATGGCGGCGCCTTGGTGTCGTTTTCCCTCTAGGGGGCTTCGTCTTTGGAGCTGAACATCGGCATGCGGGACTTGTGGATAGCGTCGGTTCGCGTCGAGGCTTCTGTGGCGACAATGATGGGGGTGAGCGAGGTCGGAGACGTGGCGCTGGTTGAGGTAGTCGGCTCTTCTCTGACGTGTCCGTGGGATTGCCTCGGCTGTTTGTCGCAGTGAAGTCGAAGCTGCTGTGGCGGGGCCCAGTGGTATACGATGACGTGTGATGGGTGGTCCGTTCGGTGATCCTCCATGGCGCCAACCTTGCCTAGTTCTCCTTCGTAGTTCTTCATCAGAGTTGGAGTTGCGCTGTCTTGCCGCAGGTGGCTGAGTTCTGGCATGGGTCTTCATGTAGCTCCTCATGGCCTCTTCAGTATGGGTTGGGTCGATGATCGTCTACGGCAAAGTCGGAGTCGTTTGCTCGGTGTTTAAGGGTTGGCGATGAGGCCACTAGGGGAGAAGTGATGACGATGACGCCCGCGTACTATCTCGATGATGCCCTTGTTGGAGTGTGTGTGGGGGTATCCAGTGTGTGCCGCTCAGCGGTTTGTGATGGTTTTCGCCCGGTTTCCCAGTAATTAACCAAGCAACTCTCTTCTGCTTAATTAATGGATGAGGCAAAACTTTTGCCTCCGTTTCATAAAATAAAAATAAAAATTAGGCCACAGGTCCACGACTTGGCTGCTTATCTGAGAGCTCGTTACACACAACTATTTGACAAAGTCCATCCAAGGATGTGATGAATTGAAACAAACCTAGTGCCCCTTAGGTAAAGGCGACCAGGTCACCTTCACTGAGATTAACGCAAAATCAGTCTCTATCTTTCGAGCATTAGACCCGTGATTGCCAGCAATGAAGGAACAATCATGTTCAGCGGAACTGGACGACTCCAGGCCAACCTTAAACTTCAGGTGTATCGAAGAACCTGTCACTACAGCAACCACAGACCTTTTTAAGCTTTGTGTCTCACCAATGACGCCATCGAAGAGTCGGATTTCTTCACTCAACCCACTGGTCAAACAGCCGAGAAACAAACTAAAACTGTTTTGCACTTCTGATATGAAAACTTCTACGGTCGCCTCAACTGCATTTTCAAGACGTGAAAAAGTTACATCAACTGCGCCAGAATCGCCATGGATGCGATTTGTGAACACATGACAATTCCGTAAGCCCATGTCGCCTATCATTGACGCACCATCGATCAACTGTAGATCATCCTTTTCTTCTTTAGCAGTCCTGATCCTCATGTCATATTCGATTAGAATATTACCATAAAAATCAATCCCTCGCTTGGGGCCAGCCAAGTTGAAGAGGGAACCCTACAAAATTATTATTATCTAGTAGCTCTTCATATAAAAGTAAGAAAGAAGTTTCACTTGTAACAATATTTACATAAAATGGATATTTACAATTGATGAACAAAATCTTTATTCTGCTGCATTTGGACAGATTAATCACATGGAAACATCTTTCATGATGCTGGAAAGAGATAAAGTGGTTGTAGCATGTGATAGAGATTACATAAGATCCAAACTCATATGTTCTATGCATGTGATTTGTGAAATGAAAAGAATAAGTCCATTTAACTCCCTTTTAGTCTGCTTAACCCCCTCAAGTACAAAATTGGGTATCTAACCCACAAATTACTCCATACTGTCTAAATCATTTCCTGGGGTAGTTTTGGGGCAAAACAACCTCCAAAACTACACCCATGGGCGATTTAGACGGTGTTGAATACTTCTAAGGGGTCGAATACCTGCCCTTATACTTGAGGAAATGAGGGGGTTAAGTAGACGAACCTCAATACTTGGGGGAGTTAGGTACAATTATTCAGACAAGTATCGATGTGCACCTGCTCCACGATGATGGGATCATCCCTGCTATATTTGATGATATAATTAAGCAATGGATCCAGATCATCCCGCACTGCTATGTATCCATATAACGCTACTGGTCCACCATCCACGTCAAGTTTAGCCAGCTTTATTGATAAAATTTGGAACATGTGACTAGGTGCATGCCGCATGCAAGTTCCATTGAGGATGAAGCAATTTGAGGGCTCTGTAAACATCATTGCCTCGAACACAGCTACATAAAAAATACAGTAATATCGTAATTGGATATTCATACAGTAAATAGGTACCTAACACAAAAGGTAAACATGCCGCTTGAGGATTCCATGGCCCTATTGAAATTTTTTATTTACACCTAAGTGGAAACTATCTATGTTATACTAGAAATTCTGACCCCCTCCCTTCACCCCTGAGAAGTTACTCTTTTGAGGAAACACAAAGAAAAGCAGAAGAATATGTAATCGCCTCAGAAGGAAAAAGTCAACAACAACAACAACAACAACAAAGCCTTTAGTCCCAAACAAGTTGGGGTAGGCTAGAGCTGAAACCCATAAGATCTCGCAACCAACTCATGGTTTTGGCACATGGATAGCAAGCTTCCACGCACCCTTGTCCATGGAAGCTTGCTATCCATGTGCCAGAACCATGAGTTGGTTGTGGGATCTTATGGGTTTCAGAAGGAAAAAGTCCCTCAATAAAAATTCTCTCTTTCCACAAGTCTTCTTTTAAGTTGAGTTTTCTTTTGGATGGTACATAACATCAATACCTGATGTTATAATATATTTTCATGATTTTCCATGACTATTTCAGGTTGGGAGCACCTAAACCTGTCTAACAATTAGGATGCAAAAATTACATGCTAAAGAGAATGAAAAGTTATGAAGATATCCCGTGCCATATGACATGATGCCGTCAACATAAACCTATGTGGAGCAGGAGAGATAAATATCATTATGGAGTGAAATGCGGAGATATAATGTCCAATGAATCACAACAATGACTAAGACAACGTCTAAAGGCACACACCCACTTTGCTTTAAGACACACGGAGGTTAGCTGTCTCCTGCTTTTGCTCAACACCTAACAAACTCATCCCTTGAGTAACCTACGAGATTTCTTTTTCTTGGTGGCCGATAGCATTCAACTAGTAAAAGTAGGCAAAGTAAAGAAGAAATGGAGGATTTTAACAGAGAATTTATCAGTTGACCTAGATACTTGAAAAATGTTGTGATAACAAAGAAAAGGAGAAGAGGTATTGATCACTTACTCTCACTGCGGTCTGTAATGAGACATTTTCTTGTCCATGGATGTGTGCATTTGTATATAGAACCATCACGGTGCCTGCTTTTTGGAAAAACATCCAACGGGAGTACACCTTCAAAGGGGTATCGAGCCATCAATGCATCCCAGCTCTCATATTCTTCGTCATCGCTGACCACGATTTCTTCCCCACAGCCAACAGTTTTCCCCCATGTATCACGTTTGCCATCTATAATCTCGCCATAACAAGAAATGAACTCCTTAGTTCTGCTCATGTTGTTCATGCCTTGGGTGATGGCAGAGTGCTCATGGGCAGAAGTGGTGAGCAGCCGCGTGTCTGGTTTGGCAGAATCATGGCCTTCTACTTCACTGCTTCTGATGCCGGTGGCCATGTTCCTAAATCCAAGAGGAAATCTATCACTTCATCATCCGACACAAATAAGAATCAGGGTGGACACGGTCCGGGCCGGTCCGGTCCCGGTCCGAGCCGTCGTTTGGACCGGCCGCCGGCGGTCCGGGCCGGACCGGACCGAGCAACATGACGGTCCTGATTTCAGGGACCGGACCGGCGGCGACGAAGCCTGGGCCAGACCGAATGGACCGAAAGGACCGAATGGGCAGGGTTGATGTGTGCAGGTGCAGCGGCGAGTTGGGCGACGCGCGCGAGTGCAGCAGCGAGTTGAGCGATGTGCGCGAGTGATGTGACGAACTGGACGACGTGCGCGAGTGCAGCGGCGAGTTGGGCGACGTGCGCGAGTGATGTGACGAACTGGACGACGTGCGCGAGTGAAACTGACGAACTGAATTTTCTGAAACTGACGAAACTGAATTTTCTGAAAATTTGACACCACGTATTTAACTGACAGTCTTCGCGCTCGTCCAGAAGAAGTGCATAAAAGCCTCGAACAACAGCTGCGGCTTCACCTTCAGAGTGTTCGGGATCGTCCCCTAGTACTTCCTCGTGGCGCCGGCGAGGTGCAGAGCGCTTCGGATCGTGTCACAGTTCTTCAGAGCTGTGCCCGGTGTGCATGTTTACTGCTTAGTTTTCCTTTAATGCAGAAATCACTTGCCATGCAACGTGTGCATGTCCACCTCTTCGATTAGTTTGAGGTTAGTTAGATCTGGCCGTTGTGGGAGCTCGTGGCATGGCACGATTCAGCTCATGCAGCGACAACACAGCTGCGTATGGGTGGACGTTGGATGGCACGGCCGCAATACTCGTTCCTGGCCATTCTCTCGTTCCATTCAGTTGCAAGAAAAACGTCTTGACCCGCAGCTCATGCGGCCGCAATACCCGCAGGAATTGGTGCCATGGTTGGGGTGGATGCCATGTTCGAGAACTCCAGATCGGCGGCAGTGCATGAACGACAGTGATGGCGACCGGCGGCAAGAGGATACGGCGCACGGGGAGGAGAGGAAGGATGGAGAGCGGAAGCTCGGAGACATGTTGGTTCACCCGGAGGATGCAGGTGGCCGCGACGACGAGGAACGACAGCCGCGGTGACTGCGCTTTCGCGGTCCGACCGAGCGGCTCGGTTAAAGCCCGGACCGGACCGACATTTTCTCGGGCCCAATATTGCAGCCCGGACCGACCAATTTTGCTACCGGTCCTGGACCGTCCGGTCCGGTCCTGAACGGGCCACGAGCGGGCCCAAAAGCCCGCTCGTTCCGTCCAGCCTGAAATAAGAACATGAGATGGTATCCTCAGTCAGTATTTACCTACCCCCCACCACCACCACCACCAAGCGAGCGAAGCAGAGATCCAAATCCTCTGTTCCCCGTTAGTAGCGGCGAGCGAGAGCTGAACAAGGGTTTTCATCAAAAGAAACCCGAACACCCCCCACCCCCAATTTTGGTCGGAATACAGATCCAAAACCATAGAAAAAAAATAAAGGCGCAAAATTTAGAACGAGAACAAAAATAAACGTACCTGGAAGCACGACGAACAGTTGGATTGAGACGCTCACTGGGTGGGGAAAGTCGTCGCGCAAGCGCGGGCGGCCACCAGCGAGGCGGAGCAGAGGCCATGAAAGAGACAAGTGGTCGCGAGAGGCGGTTCATTGAGGCAGGAGAAGTGGCAAACGTTAGGCAGGCCGTCGGAGGAGACGATGAATCGAGCGGAAGATTTGCAGCCGAGCGCGCGGCGGCGCCAGGGAGGGGAATAGCTAGATAGTGATGGATTGGAGGCGGTTGTGGTTACTGAGGGAGGGTCGACTGGTTGCGCATCGGGTTTGCGGACTGCCGCCGCAGGCCGCACCGAGCATGACCCTCCCCTCCCGAGCATTTTATTACAGGGTCTGCCTATATATATTACACATCTCCCCCTCAAAAAAAAAAATGTAAGATACACATCTCCCCCTCAAAAAAAAAATACACATCTCAGCATATCCTCTTATTTGTTTCCTTTCCCGAGTGGAGCGTGAAAAAAAAAAGGCAAGTGAAGCAGTGCGCTGCATAGGAATTGAACCCAAGAACCTGTACTGCAAAACTACAACTACTACCACTACAACCAATAGCTATTCATTCATGAAACGAAAAACATTCAGGAATATAGCACAGAGTCCATATTAGAAAAATGGGTTTTTATCATTTATGCCGTCAGTTGTGTCTCACTACTCAGTTTTGCTACTAGGAATTTCAACTGGTCAAAAATGTCATCGCTTTGTTAGACACATGCTTAAAAATGCCACCGAACACCATTATTGTGATCTCAAATCTTTTTTGCCATGTTATAATGACATAAATACCTATGGACCAACATGTGAGCTCTTCCTCTATCTCACCCTAATAAAGTCTGGGCCCACTTGATCCCGACAGCGTTCTTATTTTT
This sequence comes from Triticum aestivum, assembly GCF_018294505.1. Classification (NCBI taxonomy): domain Eukaryota; kingdom Viridiplantae; phylum Streptophyta; class Magnoliopsida; order Poales; family Poaceae; genus Triticum; species Triticum aestivum. Next base: position 685,491,422 of record NC_057800.1, on the reverse strand, counting down.
TTTTATAAAATTATTTGCTTGCTTACTCCTTACAAGTGAGTCCACCCTTATTATTGTGAGGTAGAGAGAACTGACATGTGGATCTAGGCTTATTTTTTGTCATCTAACATGGTCAACGAGTTTGACGTGAAAATAACAATGTCTAACGGCATTTTTAAGCAAACATCTAACTGAGCGATGGCATTTTTAAGATATCTAGTGGCATTTTTGAGCAAGCATCTCACGGATCGATGGCATTTTTGAGTAGTTGTAACTTCTACTGGCAAAACTGAGTAGTGGGACACAACTAGTGGCATAAATGATACAAACCCTAGAAAAATATGTTTGAAATTTTTTTAAACCTTTTTTACAGATTGTGATTTGAAATATCGAATATTTATAAAAATATAAAAATTCTATAAATTATTTTTCAAATGTGAATAAAGTTTATAATTCGTATTTTTATTAAAAAATAAGAACAAAATTTGGTATTCTGAACGGTTTCTTCTCAAACAAAACTTGAAGACATCGATAATTTTTTAAAATCCCCAAACAAATTTTGGAGTGTAGACACTTTTGAAAATTCCAAACATTTTTTAAAGACACGATTTTTTTTTATTTTAATAAAAATTCAACAAAAAAATGCACCATTTAGAAAATGTTGACATTTAAAAAATGTACAAACATTGTGATGTTTTTTTAATATATTATACAATGGAAAAAATCGTAACATTCAAAAAATGTTCATGACAATTTTGTAAAAGAAACTTCACGCATTTAAAAAATCATGACATTCTCTAGAAATTATTTTATGCAACGTAAAGAAAATATTCACATAATATTTTTAAAAAAGTTTCATACCATTTTTAGGAAAATGATCAGTAGGAATTTGAAAAATGTTTATGATCTATTCTAAAAAATGAACAGGCCTATATGTGAAATATATTCATCATGTATTTAAAAAAGTGTTCAATGTGTGTTAAAAATGTTGCCGAGTATACAGAAAAATATACAATGTGTTTTACAAAAGTGGACGTGTATTTGCAAAAAAAAAACAACTATATAGGGTACTGGGTTGGGAACGAGTTGCATGCCGAGAGTGGACATACAACTATGTCGGGTATGAGTTGCATGTTTGGCTTGGACATGCCACTGGGTTGGGTGGGTTTCCATGTTGGGGTTGGTCATGGAACTAGATAGGGGTCGAGGCAAGTCGCGTGTTCAAAAACAAAGCACAAGCCTAGTTGCGAGTCAAAGGGTGGGTTTGTAAGTGGGAGAACTACGAGCTGAGTTGCGAGTTGATGATAGACTTACAACCGGGACAACTACAAACTATGAGACCAGTTGCAAGTCAATGGTCGACTTGCAACTGGGATAAAACATACTACGGTTCCAATTGCGAGTCAAGGATGGACTTGCACATATAATGAAAGACAAAAACATAGGCCTAGTTGCGAGTCAAGGGTGAGCTTGCAACTAGGATAAAACAAATTACGTGCCTAGTTGCGAGTCGAGCGTGGACTTGTAATGGGGAAAAAATATAAAACAATGATACGATGCGAGTTGAGGGTGAACTTGCATCTGAGATGAAAAACAAAACACATCCCGGTTGCAAGTCGAGGGTGGACTTGCAACTGGGACAACAACAAACTATGGGCCTAGTTGCGACTCGATGATGGACTGGCAACTTGGACAATAACAAACTATAATCCTGGTTGTGAGTCGAGAATGGACTTGCAACTAAGACAGGTATGAAACAATGAGCTCAGTTGCGAGTCAAGGGTTGACATACAATTGGGATGAAACAAACTACGACCCCAGCTGCGAGTCAAGTATGGACTTGCAACTAGCATGAAAGACAAAACACATGCCTAGTTGCGAATTCGGGAGCTCAGCTAGACGGGGCAGGGTCGTCGTGCTGGCCAGCCATGAATGTGCCGACCGGATGATAGCCCCTGTGGGCGCCATCGGTTTGGTCTGGCGCAGGCAGTGAGTGAGAAGCGTGGCATTGCTGTCCGAGACTACGGGCGTGTTGGGGTTATTGGGGAATATAGTAATTTCAAAAAAATTCCTATGCACACGCAAGATCATGGTGATGCATAGCAACGAGAGGGGAGAGTGTTGTCTATGTACCCTCGTAGACCGGCAACGGAAGCGTTGACACAACGTAGAGGAAGTAGTCGTATGTCTTCCCGATCCGACCGATCCAAGTACCAAACGTACGGCACCTCCGAGCTCTGCACACGTTCAACTCGGTGACGTCCCTCGAGCTTCGATCCAGTCGAGTGTTGAGGGAGAGTTTCGTCAGCACGACGGCGTGATGACGGTGATGATGTTCTACCGACGCAAGGCTTCACCTAAACACCGCTACGATATGACCGAGGTGGAATATGGTGGAAGGAGGGCACCGCACACGGCTAAGGAATGATCACGAAGATCAACTTGTGTGTCATGGGGTGCCCCCTTGCCCCCGTATATAAAGGAGAGAGAGGGGGAGGTGCGGTCAGCCCTAGGGATGCGCCTGGAGGAGTCCTACTCCCACCGGGAGTAGGACTCCCCCCTCTTGCCTTGCTGGAGAAGGAAAGGGGAAGGGGAAAAGAGGAAAGGGGGGCGCCGCCCCCCCTTCCTTGTCCTATTCGGACTAGGGGGGAGGGGGCGCGCGGCCTGCCCTGGCCGGCCCTCCTCTTCTCCCTTAGGGCCCATTAATCCCCGGGGGGGTTCCGGTAACCCCCCGGTACTTCGGTAAAATCTCAATTTCACCTGGAACGTTTCCGATATCCAAAAATAGGCTTCCAATATATCAATCTTTATGTCTCGACCATTTCGAGACTCCTCGTCATGTCCGTGATCACATCCGGGACTCCGAACAACCTTCGGTTCAACAAAACCCAAAAACCCTAATTACGATCATCACCGAACTTTAAGCGTGCGGACCCTACGGGTTCGAGAACTATGTAGACATGACCGAGACACGTCTCCGTTCAATAACCAATAGTGGAACCTGGATGCTCATATTGGCTCCTACATATTCTACGAAGATCTTTATCGGTCAGACCGCATAACAACATATGTTGTTCCCTTTGTCATCGGTATGTTACTTGCCCGAGATTCGATCGTCGGTATCTTAATACCTAGTTCAATCTCATTGCTGGCAAGTCTCTTTACTCGTTCCGTAATACATCATCCTGCAACTAACTTATTAGTTGCAATGCTTGCAAGGCTTGAGTGATGTGCATTACCGAGAGGGCCCAGAGATACCTCTCCGACAATCGGAGTGACAAATCCTAATCTCGAAATACGCCAACCCAACAAGTACCTTCAGAGACACCTGTAGAGCACCTTTATAATCACCCAGTTACATTGTGACGTTTGGTAGCACACAAAGTGTTCGTTCGGTAAACGGGAGTTGCATAATCTCATAGTCATAGGAACATGTATAAGTTATGAAGAAACCAATAGCAATAAACTAAATGATCAAATGCTAAGCTAACAGAGTGGGTCAAGTCAATCACATCATTCTCCTAATGATGTGATCCCGTTAATCAAATGACAACTCACGTCTATGGTTAGGAAACATAACCATCTTCGATCAACGAGCTAGTCAAGTAGAGGCATACTAGTGACACTCTGTTTGTCTATGTATTCACACATGTATTATGTTTCCGGTTAATACAATTCTAGCATGAATAATAAACATTTATCATGATATAAGGAAATAAATAATAACTTTATTATTGCCTCTAGGGCATATTTCCTTCAGTCTCCCACTTGCACTAGAGTCAATAATCTAGATTACACAGTAATGATTCTAACACCCATGGAGCCTTGGTGCTGATCATGTTTTGCTCATGGAAGAGGCTTAGTTAGCGGGTCTGCAACATTCAGATCCGTATGTATCTTGCAAATTTCTATGTCTCCCACTTGGACTAAATCCCGAATGGAATTGAAGCGTCTCTTGATGTGCTTGGTTCTCTTGTGAAATCTGGATTCCTTCGCCAAGGCAATTGCAACAGTATTGTCACAAAAGATTTTCATTGGACCGGATGCACTAGGTATGACACCTAGATCGGATATGAACTCCTTCATCCAGACTCCTTCATTTGCTGCTTCCAAAGCAGTTATGTACTCCGCTTCACATGTAGATCCCGCCACGACGCTTTGTTTAGAACTGCACCAACTGATAGCTCCACCATTCAGTATAAACACGTATCCGGTTTGCGATTTAGAATCGTCCGGATCAGTGTCAAAGCTTGCATCAACGTAACCATTTACGATAAGCTCTTTGTCACCTCCATATATGAGAAACATATCCTTAGTCCTTTTCAGGTACTTCAGGATGTTCTTGACCGCTGTCCAGTGATCCACTCCTGGATTACTTTGGTACCTCCCTGCCAGACTTATAGCAAGGCACACATCAGGTCTGGTACACAGCATTGCATACATGATAGAGCCTATGGCTGAAGCATAGGGAACATCTTTCATTTTCTCTCTATCTTCTGCGGTGGTCGGACATTGAGTCTTACTCAACTTCACACCTTGTAACACAGGCAAGAACCCTTTATTTGCTTGATCCATTTTGAACTTCTTCAAAACTTTGTCAAGGTATGTGCTTTGTGAAAGTCCAATTAAGCGTCTTGATCTATCTCTATAGATCTTAATGCCCAATATGTAAGCAGCTTCACCGAGATCTTTTATTGAAAAACTCTTATTCAAGTATCCCTTTATGCTATCCAGAAATTCTATATCATTCCCAATCAATAATATGTCATCCACATATAATATCAGAAATGCTACAGAGCTCCCACTCACTTTCTTGTAAATACAGGCTTCTCCAAAAGTCTGTACAAAACCAAATGCTTTGATCACACTATCAAAGCGTTTATTCCAACTCTGAGAGGCTTGCACCAGTCCATAAATGGATCGCTAGAGCTTGCATACTTTGTTAGCTCCCTTTGGATCGACAAAACCTTCTAGTTGCATCATATACAACTCTTCTTCCAGAAATCCATTCAGGAATGTAGTTTTGGCATCCATTTGCCAAATTTCATAATCATAAAATGCGGCAATTGCTAACATGATTCGGACAGACTTAAGCATCGCCACGGGTGAGAAGGTCTCAGCGTAGTCAATCCCTTGAACTTGTCGAAAATCTTTCGCAACAAGTCGAGCTTTGTAGACAGTAACATTACCGTCAGCGTCAGTCTTCTTCTTGAAGATCCATTTATTCTCAATTGCTTGCCGATCAACGGGCAAGTCAACCAAAGTCCACACTTTGTTCTCATACATGGATCCCATCTCAGATTTCATGGCTTCTAGCCATTTTGCGGAATCTAGGCTCACCATCGATTCTTCATAGTTCGTAGGTTCATCATGATCTAGTAGCATGACTTCCAGAACAGGATTACCGTACCACTCTGGTGCAGATATTACTCTGGTTGATCTACGAGGTTCGGTAGTAACTTGATCTGAAGTTTCATGATCATTTAGATACATTAAAACTGAGCACCCTCCCAGCCCTCTCAGGCCATCAGCATTTCTATCCGTTGGATTATCTCTTTTAGACTTTTTTGGCCGTTCGATTCGCTCTTAATCGCGCCCAAATCACACGTACAGGCTTCCTGACGAACGCTAACCTTCTCGGGCCGCTGCTCCGGTGGTTTTTTGGGTACCTGAGATTCAATTGGGCCTACTGGGCCTGCTCGCGAGCCTGGTCTCTTTCGCTCGCGTGGCGGCTCTTCCCATGGACGACCGAGCTAGGTCGCGAATGATGCGGGAGCGACGGCCATGGCGATCCTGGCGGCTGGGCAGGAATCCTATAGCCTACTGTGACGCAGCCTTCCCTGCATCGTCGCCTATCACAGCCTCAAGCAATGGTGCACCTCCCTCTTTCTTGATCTCTAGCAGACTAGTAGCAATGTCCACCGCTAAGCGCTAGCTTTCCAGGTAGCAGCACCCCCCCTCGGTCGTTTTGCTTACCACAACAACACGTCCCCCCCGTCTACCTGAGTGCTCAGATCCGGAATGTGGAACGCCACCGCCGCTATCATCCAGGGTCGTATGTTGCCGCCACTGGCCTTGTGGCTCTAGATCAAGGGGATTTGGGGTGGATCAAGAGGATTAGATTTGGGCGTTTATCTATGCATCATGACACCCTCCTCCTCTAGACGTTGCCGTCAATTCCCCTCCTCCCAAGGCAACCAGTCAATCACCTTCATACAACTTTGCAAACTTTTTTTATCTCTGTCTTCCACTCACCCCCGTACGATATTTCATCCAATCTGCGATTTCTCTCTATTCTGGTGGAGCCAGTTGCAGGTCAAAACGTTGTGCTATGAGGAGGTAAAGGAAATATTTATGGAGGAACTTAATGTTCAGGTATTGGTAGTTCTTTCTAATAATTTTTCTATGGTGTCATTTGATTAATATAGGTAATTGGTTGTTGCAAAATATAATTACGGTTTGCTCTTTTCAACTTTAGTGATATCATGCCATCATCCTCATAGGTGTGTTCTGCACGTCATGTTCTTTGTAGCTTTCTTGTGTGGAAACAACCAACTAGAAAAGGCAGGAAGTGTGTCTTAGTGATCATGTTTCAGTACTGCACACAAGAAGTTACCCGCTCCGAGTTTTGTTTTATGAAGAAGACTTGAATATTTGCTCCAAGTGGAAGAGACTATTACTGTCAGACAGTATTGGTTGCTGTTGCAGGATTACAGTAATAATTTATTAGCTAGGATTTTTGTCAGCTGAGCATTTTCCTCTAGACGTGTGTGCCATTTGGAATCCCTTCGGTCCAAATCAATTTCTTATCTATGTTCACTCTATGGCGATCCCATATTTTTTATACTATGTGATTCCTTCATGCTTCTTTCATTGGTTCATATTTTACGATGATTAATTACACGACAAGGAAGGTTTATATTTATCATATTTTTGGTAGAATCGGTTCTATGTGTGTTTGTTCCTTTTCGTTCCATCGAGTTAGGCATGAAATAAGTTCAAGTTCAATTGTTGTTTACTTCAGCAAAGTCATGCCTTGTTGTATCGGTGTGTCGGTAGACCTCATCTCCCACTATGCATGTGAGTTGCTTTGAGAACCATGGCAAAACAGATTACAATGTAGTTTTGCTAGATTCTTAATGACTTCACTTTGTTTGCATGTGGATAAACTAATAGGCGAGCCCTCTAACTGCAGTTTAACTTATCTACTTTAAGAGTAGGCCTAAGCGAGCATGGACAAAACTTTTGAATCATCTACCTGACAAATCATAAATTTGTTACATGTAAATATTTTGATGTTCTAATCTAAATGCAATTAGTTGTTTTATATTGTTATTCTAAATATCAAGGTAACAGATTACTTTGTGTAATTCTAATATCTAATTCAACAATTCCTTCCATCTTATAAATCAAACAACTTCTGCGTATACCATCTATTGAGTTTCAGATGGATGCTAAGATAGCAATGGAACACAAACTTGGTTCCACCGTTAGTACGTGATTTTGAAGTTTCTCAGTTGGAAATATTTAGTACTTACCACTTGCTCTTCCTACAGTTTCCCCCTCTTCTACAGATTAGCCAATTAAGTGCCTGAAACGAAACCAAATGCTATATATGCTGGAGCAAGCAAATTATCAAGTACAGTATACTAGAGTCTATGAGCATCTTGAATTCTGTTGCAATATATGTCAACGTCCAAAATTTATTTTTCACCTCGTTGAGTTATGAGTAGCAGTAATACTACATGAAGATTATAAATTAGGTAAGTTTTTTTTGCTCTCTAGAGTACAGACTCAATATGTATAATATTTAATAAACTGGCCTCAAGAACACAAAGGTCTATTCCATACTTCCATTTAATTTTCCCACTCCTCATAAATACTCATGTTGCTTATTACATATCGAAGGTATGCCAAAAATTTAAGCAGAAGGCAATGTTTGCTACAGATTCCTTTAAATGTCTATTTCTTTAGTACGTCTCCCCTTAGTATATAATTCATAGAGATAAATTCTGAATAGCTCTAGCCGGGTATAAATTTAGGACCTTTTTTGTATTGTCGAACAAGGTTTCACTGCAATAGGAGCCATAGCTCAAACTTCGGATAGCTCTGTGTCAGATGAAATATAGTTACACAAGAAGCGAGCTTGCCAATCAGGTTAGACTGTTCTCAAACTTTTTTTTAACAAAATTGCAGAAAGCTTGGTTGTTGCCAGTTGAACAAATGTTATGTTGTCAAAGAGGATTCAAGTTTCATCTTTTCTGTAGGTAGTACTCGTTCAACGAAATTTGATCGACTCTTTGCTAAAATTTATTTCAGTACTAATGCATAACCAAGCCATGATATCTAGCTTGAGCAGCTCAAGAAGGAGGTACTATAAGCATGTAGGTGCACTGACATTTTACGCATGTTCACATTTATTTTTGTTATAACTTTTATTCCAATATGGTTTGTCTTTCTTCTTACGCATGATATTACTTGCTATATTAGTTATGCTGTCTGTACCGGGAGTTCTACTTTTCTGTCTGTGATGCAGGCGGTTCCTGATTGGTTAACATTTCAGTTTGGACCTTATTTAATTCGTGCGAGTCTAACGACACCCCTTTCAATGCTGGTTCATTTTGGTAATGCTTTTCATGTATCAAATGGAATTGATGGTCTGCCACGTTGTTACATACAACTTTCAGTATGGTTATTTTCTAACAAAACAAGAAAACAAAAATGAAATATATGATTACTATATATCTCCACGTTGCCTGTATGTTAGTCTGTAGAATACCGTTAATTGATATTTCAAAATTATAATCTTTGACAACACTTTTGTCCCATAAATGTGATGCGCTCCACAAGAAATGACCAAGTGCATTAGGGTCACCTATATCTTCTTTGTTTCCAAACATGGCAGCCCTTCGTAGAGGCATGTGAAGATGTCATTTATGCACCATATATACAATCTAATGATTATTTCTTAGTATTTGTCTTGGCGGTATTGATTAGTTATATTTACTATCTAAATAGTTTTGTATGTTGTTATACAAGCCAATTTGTATGTGTGAACCTTTCTTTTACCGTTTTTGATATTACTGAATAATGTACAATTATATTTATGCAATTTAATATGTTTCATGTGATCTTATATTTACAGAAAATCCTCACACTTCATTATACAAATAGATGGGCGCAGCAACGCGCGCCATCAATGATCTAGTTATCATTAGCTTCCTCACTAATTGGTGTAGGTGTCACAGAAACCGGTTTCTGTGATGTACTACTTTCCAATAAGGGAGCAGGTACAGTTACCTCATCAAGTTCTACTTTCCTCCCACTCATTTCTTTCGAGAGAAACTCCTTCTCTAGAAAGGATCCATTCTTAGCAACGAAAGTCTTGCCTTCGGATCTGTGATAGAAGGTATACCCAATAGTTTCCTTTGGGTATCCTATGAAGACACATTTCTCCGATTTGGGTTCGAGCTTATCAGGTTGAAGCTTTTTCACATAAGCATCGCAGCCCCAAACTTTCAGAAATGACAACTTTGGTTTCTTGCCAAACCACAATTCATAAGGCGTCGTTTCAACGGATTTCGATGGTGCCCTATTTAACGTGAATGCAGCCGTCTCTAAAGCATAACCCCAAAACGATAGCGGTAAATCTTTAAGAGACATCATAGATCGCACCATATCTAGTAAAGTACGATTACAACGTTCGGACACACCATTACGCTGTGGTGTTCCGGGTGGCGTGAGTTGCGAAACTATTCCGCATTGTTTCAAATGTAGACCAAACTCGTAACTCAAATATTCTCCTCCACGATCAGATAGTAGAAACTTTATTTTCTTGTTACGATGATTTTCAACTTCACTCTAAAATTCTTTGAACTTTTCAAATGTTTCAGACTTATGTTTCATTAAGTAGATATACCCATATCTGCTTAAATCATCTGTGAAGGTGAGAAAATAACGATATCCGCCACGAGCCTCAATATTCATCGGGCCACATACATCTGTATGTATGATTTCCAACAAATCCGTTGCTCTCTCCATAGTACCGGAGAACGGTGTTTTAGTCATCTTGCCCATGAGGCACGGTTCGCAAGTACCAAGTGATTCATAATCAAGTGATTCCAAAAGTCCATCAGTATGGAGTTTCTTCATGCGCTTTACACCGATATGACCTAAACGGCAGTGCCACAAATAAGTTGCACTATCATTATCAACTCTGCATCTTTTGGCTTCAACATTATGAATATGTGTATCACTACTATCGAGATTCATCAAAAATAGACCACTCTTCAAGGGTGCATGACCCTAAAAGATATTACTCATATAAATAGAACAACCATTATTCTCTGATTTAAATGAATAACCGTCTCGCATAAAACAAGATCCAGATATAATGTTCATGCTCAACGCGGGTACCAAATAACAATTATTTAGGTCTAAAACTAATCCTGAAGGTAGATGTATAGGTAGCGTGCCGACCATGATCACATCGACTTTGGAACCATTTCCCACGCGCATCGTCACCTCGTCCTTTGCCAGTGTTCGCTTAATCCGTAGTCCCTGTTTCGAGTTGCAAATGTTAGCAACAGAACCAGTATCAAATACCCAGGTGCTACTGCGAGCTCTAGTAAGGTACACATCAATAACATGTATATCACATATACCTTTGTTCACCTTGCCATCCTTCTTATCCGCCAAATACTTGGGGCAGTTCCGCTTCTAGTGTCTAGTCTGCTTGCAGTAGAAGCACTCAGTTTCAGGCTTGGGTCCAGATTTGGGTTTCTTCTCCTGAGCAGCAACTTGCTTACTGTTCTTCTTGAAGTTCCCCTTCTTCTTCCATTTGCCCTTTTTCTTGAAACTGGCGGTCTTGTTGACCATCAACACTTGATGCTCCTTCTTGATTTCTACCTCCGCAGCCTTTAGCATTGCGAAGAGCTCGGGAATTGTCTTATCCATCCCTTGCATGTTATAGTTCATCATGAAGCTCTTGTAGCTTGGTGGCAGTGATTGAACAACTCTGTCAATGACACTATCAATATGAAGATTAACTCCCAATTGAATCAAGTGATTATTATACCCAGACATTTTGAGTATATGTTCACTGAAAGAACTATTCTCCTCCATCTTGCAGCTATAGAATTTGTTGGAGACTTCATATCTCTCAATCCGGGCATTTGCTTGAAATATTAACTTCAACTCCTGGAACATCTCATATGCTCCATGACGTTCAAAACGTCGTTGAAGTCCCGATTCTAAGCTGTAAAGCATGGCACACTGAACTATCGAGTAGTCATCGGCTTTGCTCTGCCAGACGTTCATAACATCTGGTGTTGCTCCAGCAGTAGGCCTGGCACCTAGCGGTGCTTCCAGGACGTAATTCTTCTATGCAGCAATGAGGATAATCCTCAAGTTACGGACCCAGTCCATGTAATTGCTACCATCATCTTTCAACTTTGCTTTCTCAAGGAACGCATTAAAATTCAACGGAACAACAGCACGGGCCATCTATCTACAATAAAACATAGACAAGCAAGATACTATCAGGTACTAAGTTCATGACAAATTTAAGTTCAATTAATCATATTACTTAAGAACTCCCATTTAGAAAGACATCCCTCTAATCTTCTAAGTGATCACGTGATCCAAATCAACTAAACCATAACCGATCATCACGTGAAATGGAGTAGCTTTCAATGGTGAACATCAATATGTTGATCATATCTACTATATGATTCACGCTCAACCTTTCAGTCTCAGTGTTCCGAGGCCATATCTGCATATGCTAGGCTCGTCAAGTTTAACCTGAGTATTCTGCGTGTGCAAAACTGGCTTGCACCCGTTGTAGTTGGACGTGGAGCTTATCACACCCGATCATCACATGGTGTCTGGGCACGACGAACTTTGGCAACGGTGCATACTCAGGGAGAACACTTTTTATCTTGAAATTTAGTGAGAGATCATCTTATAATGCTACTGTCAATCAAAGCAAGATAAGATGCATAAAAGATAAACATCACATGCAATCAATATAAGTGATATGATATGGCCATCATCGTCTTGTGCTTGTGATCTCCATCTCCGAAGCACCGTTCACGACACCTTGATCACCATCGTAGCATCGTTGTCGTCTCACCAATCTTATGCTTCCACGACTATCGCTACCGCTTAGTGATAAAGTAAAGCATTACAGCGCAATTGCATTGCATACAATAAAGCGACAACCATATGGCTCCTGCCAGTTGCCGATAACTCGGTTACAAAACATGATCATCTCATACAATAAAATTTAGCATCATGTCTTGAACATATCACATCACAACATGCCCTGCAAAAACAAGTTAGACGTCCTCTACTTTGTGGTTGCAAGTTTTACGTGGCTGCTACGGGCTTAGCAAGAACCGTTCCTATCTACACATCGAAACCACAACGATAGTTTGTCAAGTTGGTGCTGTTTTAACCTTCGCAAAGACCGGGCGTAGCCACACTCGGTTCAACTAAAGTTGGAGAAACTGACACCCGCCAGCCACCTGTGTGCAAAGCACGTCGGTAGAACCAGTCTCGCGTAAGCGTACGCGTAATGTCGGTCCGGGCCGCTTCATCCAACAATACCGCCGAACCAAAGTATGACATGCTGGTAAGCAGTATGACTTATATCGCCCACAACTCACTTGTGTTCTACTCGTGCATATAACATCAATGCATAAAACCTAGGCTCTGATACCACTGTTGGGGAACATAGTAATTTCAAAAAAATTCCTACGCACACGCAAGATCATGATGATGCATAGCAACGAGAGGGGAGAGTGTTGTCTACGTACTCGTAGACCGGCAACGGAAGCGTTGACACAACATAGAGAAAGTAGTTGTATGTCTTCCCGATCCGACCGATCCAAGTACCGAATGTACGACACCTCCGAGCTCTGCACACGTTCAACTCGGTGACGTCCCTCGAGCTCCGATCCAGCTGAGTGTTGAGGGAGAGTTTTGTCACCACGACGGCGTGATGACGGTGATGATGTTCTACCGATGCAGGGCTTCGCCTAAGCACCGCTACGATATGACCGAGGTGGAATATGGTGGAAGGGGGCACCGCACACGGCTAAGGAACGATCACGAAGATCAACTTGTGTGTCATGGGGTTCCCCCTTGCCCCCGTATATAAAGGAGGGAGAGGGGGAGGTGCGGCCGGCCCTAGGGGTGCGCTTGGAGGAGTCCTACTCCCACCGGGAGTAGGACTCCCCCCTCTTGCCTTGTTGGAGAAGGAAAGGGGAAGGGGGAAAGAGGAAAGGGGCGCCCCCCCCCTTCATTGTCTTATTCGGACTAGGGGGGAGGGGGCGCGCGGCCTGCCCTGGCCGGCCCTCCTCTTCTCCCTTAGGTCCCATGTAGGCCCATTAATCCCCCGGGGGGGGGGGGGGGTTCCGGTAACCCCCCGATACTTCGGTAAAATCCCGATTTCACCCGGAACGTTTCCGGTATCCAAAATAGGCTTCCAATATATCAATCTTTATGTCTCGACCATTTCGAGACTCCTCGTCATGTCCTTGATCACATCCGGGACTCCGAACAACCTTCGGTTCATCAAAACACAAAAACCCTAATTACGATCGTCACCGAACTTTAAGCGTGCGGACCCTATGGGTTCGAGAACTATGTAGACATGACCGAGACACGTCTCCGGTCAATAACCAATAGCGGAACCTGGATGCTCATATTGGCTCCTACATATTCTACGAAGATCTTTATCGGTCAGACCGCATAACAACATACGTTGTTCCCTTTGTCATCAGTATGTTACTTGCCCGAGATTCGATCGTCGGTATCTTAATACCTAGTTCAATCTCGTTGCCGGCAAGTCTCTTTACTCGTTCCGTAATACATCATCCTGCAACTAACTTATTAGTTGCAATGCTTGCAAGGCTTGAGTGATGTGCATTACCGAGAGGGCCCAAAGATACCTCTCCGACAATCGGAGTGACAAATCCTAATCTCGAAATACGCCGACCCAACAAGTACCTTCGGAGACACCTGTAGAGCATCTTTATAATCACCCAGTTACGTTGTGACGTTTGGTAGCACACAAAGTGTTCCTCCGGTAAACGGGAGTTGCATAATCTCATAGTCATAGGAACATGTATAAGTTATGAAGAAAGCAATAGCAATAAACTAAATGATCAAATGCTAAGCTAACGGAATGGGTCAAGTCAATCACATCATTCTCCTAATGATGTGATCCCGTTAATCAAATGACAACTCATGTCTATGGTTAGGAAACATAACCATCTTCGATCAACGAGCTAGTCAAGTAGAGGCATACTAGTGACACTCTGTTTGTCTACGTATTCACATATGTATTATGTTTCTGGTTAATACAATTCTAGCATGAATAATAAACATTTATCATGATATAAGGAAATAAATAATAACTTTATTATTGCCTCTAGGGCATATTTCCTTCAGGGGTTACCTGCATTGTTTTCTCTCTCACTTTGCATGTGTGTTTTAGATATGCTTGATTGAGGTAGAACATGCGGAAAACCATCATCTGTACATAACTTGGTTGGCTGCATGAGGGAAGCAATATCGACCCGTTGTTTGGTTGCCTGTGTTGCACTTGACGCACAAACTACACGTTAATTGGTTGCAAACTTCATAATGTGCTATTATCACTTCTCACTAGTGGTGACGTTACCACACACGAATTTGTACATATTTTCAGTCCTAGCAAGGAAACAAATCGCAGTTCAACCTAACTACTAACAAATACCAGTACAAATATTAGTCAAATGGCTCAATAGGGGAATGTCCATTGATGTCAAACTAGTTGGAAGTCCATCCTTGTCCTCTTCTTTTTCTGCTGCTTCTACTTCTTCCTACTCTTCTATCTCTGTTCTTCCACATTGCCTGAGCCCACTCCATCCTTCTGTTCTTTCAGGTTTCGTTGTCAAATGCCTCCACACCATGAACGAAGCTCACAACATCATCGGGCATCACATATTCCTCATACGGCACCAGGTCATCACAACCTCATTGCAGGATCCAGTTGTGCAGAATGCAACAAGTAAGAACAAACTTAACCTAGGTGGGGAAATTATGGAATGGCTTCTGATCCAGGATCTTAAAATTATGCTCCGGAACTCCAAATGCCCTGTCAACCGTAACTCTAAGGCTAGAGTATTTGAGATTAAACAGTTCCTGTGGAGTCTTAGGATAGTTCGTACCATTGAACTCGTTCAATGGTACCCAGCCCGAAAATGCAAGCTCGCCGTAGGGTCCACAGTGTAATCCAGGTTTCCAAACCTGATGGTCTGTCCTGGAACGAAGTTTTTGATCCGGCCGAGGTGGAAAGTCGAATCGGTGTAAAGCGTGATGCTGCCGAAGACAAAGAGTTCTCCGGGGAAGGAGGTTTTGCCACATCCGATGCTTTCATCGATCTGAAGGCAAGCCATCGAGCCGCTGCGACCACACAAAGGGACATGCGTGGGCCACCAATGACGAAGCTAAATCCGACAGATTTCGAGTAGGGGGTCTCGAGCTGGTGATCTTGGCACGATGATAATAGGACGAAGAAGGGATCTAGGCCCTTTCGAAGAGGTCAAACCCTATGTTCTCCGTGTATTGTATTGATTGTGGATGGGGTACAGAGTACGGGTTGATCTACCTCGAGATCGTATGTGTGAATGAATCTACCTCTACGGTATAAACCCCTCGTCTCATATAGACACCAGGGATACCTAGAGTTACACGTAGGTCGGCTACATCGGGGATAAACATGCCGAGGTTGTTTGGAGTGTGCGCCTACCGAGGGTACTGACCAGATTATGCACCGTCAATACCCTAAGAAGGTATGTGGTTGTTGTAGTGACAGGTTCTCGGATATACCTGAAGTCGAAGGTTGTCCTGGATTCATCCAATTCCGCTAGACATGGTTGTTCCTTCAATGCAACCACGGGTCTAATGCTCGAAAGATAAAGAATAATGTTGCGTTAATCTCAGTGAAGGCTACCTGGTCGCCACTGTCAAAGGGCACTGGCCTTTATTCTAGTTCATCACATCCTTAAATAAACTTGGACCCTCATCCCTGGTAAATGTTCGCCGGAAGATGGGTAGTGAACGAACATGGTCCCCTTGCAGTTTCACTGCATTTGAGTGTTGTGGGGCAGGCAGTTTTTGAAAATGCCATGGCAGTTCTTTCCTTTAGGAGACTTTTTCTTTTGGATATTTTGGCCAAAAACTGCCAGCCGTGGGATGGAGATCATGCGACCTAGGAGGGTGGCCTTGTAGGGAACGCCAACGAGATGAGACTTCGCATAAACTTTGTCAATAGCTGTGTATACAGTCGAGTTGTGGACCTATGGGGTTTTCATAACTGAGCAAGTTAATTTTAAACGTACGATGCAAATTTGAGGGACGGCTGCGGGTTGCTGATCCAGCGACCTGCTGCTACTCCTTGGGGCGTGCAAAACAGATTTTGCGGGATTAGTTCCAGTAGGAACGATCGAGCCTCAGCCCGCCGCCACCAATCCAGCACCTCCCCTGCCCCGGCGGTGCCGCGCGCTCAAGCGCGAATCTTCCGCCCGATTCCTCGTCTACTCCGACGGCCTGGCGGACAGGCGTTGCCGCTTCTCCTGCCCCAATGCACCGCCTCTCGCGGCCACTTGTAATCTTGTATCTCTCATGGCCTCTGCTCCGCCTCGCCGGTGGCCACCAGTGCTCGCGCAACCAGTTTACGAGCCTCCCACTCCATCTATTTGTCGTCTTTCTAGTTATGTGTCCTTCTCGTGCTAGTTTTGGATCTGGATCGCGACCAAGATTAAGGTTCTGTGTCTTGTGACTCGCACAGCAGACAAAAATTTAGAACCCGAAAGAAAATTCAAAACCGATTGCAGCCCTTGGACGGCGTGTTCCC
The DNA here is from genome assembly GCF_018294505.1 of Triticum aestivum. Taxonomy (NCBI): domain Eukaryota; kingdom Viridiplantae; phylum Streptophyta; class Magnoliopsida; order Poales; family Poaceae; genus Triticum; species Triticum aestivum. The sequence continues at coordinate 685,474,537 of NC_057800.1, read as the reverse complement.
TCTAGAGGTATATCTGAAGAGCAGGCACCGTGATGGTTCTATATACAAGTGCGCATATTCAAGGGCTGCAAGTTTCGCGGACCGCAGAGAGAGTAAGTGATCGATACCTCTTTTCTTTCTTCTTTTCAAGTATATATATGGGGTTAACTGATATATTCTCTGTTAAAATCTTGAGTTTAGTTTTCCTTTACTTTGTTTACTTTCACTGGTTGAAAGCCAGTGCATTGCCACCAAGAAAAGGAAATCTCGTCAAAGGGTACTCGGGGGATGAATTTGTTACTCCCTTCGTCCCATAATATAAGAGCGTTTTTTAACAGCGCTCTTATATTATGAGACAGAGAGAGTAGTTGTTAAGCAAATTTAAGTAGAAGACAGCTATCTATTGATGTTGTCTTAGTCATTAATGTGATTCATTGGAAATTGTATCACTCCCTAGCATGAGTAACATCACTCTCTATTATTAGACAGAGGCATGTGGTAATATAGCTAGTTGCTAGTAGTATGTGCCTTCCCACTATGAGGCTAGTCATAGTGGGGAGTAACATGGATTAGTAAGATGATGTGTATGTGGTTTTTGCAGATGTGCCCTGTGGACCACATGGGTAAAATGACTGGTATTCTACCTCTTAAAAGTATTCAACATTGTCTAAATCACCGCTAGGTGCATTTTTGTAGGTGGTTTTTCCACATGTGCCATGTGGAGTGTATGGGCAAAGCCACCTCCTAAATCACCCCAGTGAATGATTTAGACAACATGGAATACTTCAGGTGTCAGGTACCTGATCTTATAGACTAGCCACAATGCTCTGAGCTGGGGAGTTGAATAGACTTATTCCTTACTTAAAATCACTTCTTTTTCATTTTATAATATCACATCCAGAAAGTTTCTATGGAGGTTGAGCTACATGCATGGAATCCCTTATCCTCACCCCTCCAACATTGCTTCGAGATTACACTCACATCCACTATCACATCCATAGAACAGATGAGATTACGTACTCTCACTCACGTGCTACAACCACTTCATCTCTTTTGCATCAACAAAGATGCTTCCATGTGATTCATCTGTTGAAATGCATAAAAATGAAGAGCTTGTTCATCCATTGTAAAATATCCCTTTTTAATGTAAATACTGTTGCAAACTTGCAAGTTAAACATCATAAGGGAAGTGTTTAGGATGTTTCTTACTTTTATATGAAAGAGCTACTAAATAATGATAACTTTGTAGGGCTCTCTCATCAACATGGTTGGCCCCAAGAGAGGCATTAATTTTCTGGGTGAGATTTTAATCGAATACGACATGAGGACCAAGACTGTTGAACCAGAAAAGCATGATCTATAACTGATCGATGGGGTGTCAGCTCTAGGACACATGGGCATGCGGAATCGTAGTGTGTTCACGAGACGCATCCATGGCGATTGTGGCGCAGTTGACATAACTTTTTCAAATATTGAAAATGCAGTTGAGGCAACCGTAGAAGTTGCCATATCAGAAGTGCAAAGAAGCTTCAATCTATCTCTCGGCTGTTTTACCAGTGGGTTGAATGAACAAATTCGGCTCTTTGATGGTGTCATTGACGAGGTGCGAAGCTTAAAAAGGTCTGTGATTGCTGTGGTAATAGATTCTTGCATACACTTCAAGTTCAAGGTTGGCCCGGAGCCATCCAATTTCTCTAAACATGATTGTTTCTTCAATACTGGCAACCCCGGGTCTAGTGCTCGAAAGATTAAGACTGATTTTGCATTAATCTCAGTGAAAGTGATCTGGTCGCCTTTGCCTGATGGGTTCTAGGTTTATTTCAATTCATCATTCCCTTGGATAAACTTTGTCGAAATGTAACAAGTTGTCAAATAGGCAGTCGAGTCGTGGGACTGGCCTAAATTTAGGTGTGGCCAACATGCATGGTTTGTAATCAAGCTAGTGTCCAAGTATGTATTTGTAGTTTTGTACCCTCTGCGTGTGTATTTCAAACGGCTATGTACGCTCCACAAATGAAGCAACTATGAACTGATGATCGTTCATGTGATGAATTGATTGCTGTGATGGCCGGCTAATCCTAAAGCCATGCCTTGTTGAGAAGGGAACATTTCAGCTGAAGAAGGTTCTAATTGCGGAACAAGCTACAACTATTATTCCTTCCCTGGTTTTGCTCCCAGCTAGAAGTAGAGATGGTGATGACTTGAAACTCATGTGTGTCCACTAGCACTTTGTTGACATGAGAAGTTTTATTATAGAAAAAAGGCATCAGCAGCGGCCGACCTTTCGGTTTCAGTGTTCCGAGGCCATATCTGTATATGCTAGGCTCGTCAAGTTTAATCCGAGTATTTTGCTTGTACAAAACTGGTTTGCACCCGTTGTATGTGAATATAAAGCTTATCACACCCGATCATCACGTGGTGTCTCGGCACGACGAACTGTAGCAACGGTGCATACTCAGAGAGAACACTTATACCTTGAAATTTAGTGAGAGATCATCTTATAATGCTACTGCCGTACAAAGCAAAATAAGAAGCATAAAGGATAAACATCACATGCAATCAATATAAGTGATATGATATGTGGTCATCATCATCTTGTGCCTTTGATCTCCATCTTCAAAGCACAATCATGATCACCATCGTCACCGGCTTGACACGTCACTACTAGGAAAAGGGCTAAAGATAGGATTGACACTAATGGCGCACCAGAGAAGTAGTGCGCCACTACTATATACTAATGGCGCACCAGGTGGAGGTACATCATTAGTGTGGAAGACACTAATGGCGCACCAGACAAAAGGTGCGCCACTAGTAACAAATTTTTTTCCATTTTTTCAAACATACTAATGGCGCATCTGGGCAAAGTGCGCCATTAGTAGTTACTAATGGCGCACCGGCGACAAAGTGCGCCAGTAATTTGTTTTTTTTACTTTTTGGCAAAACTACTAATGACGCACCGTTGCACAGTGCGCCATTACTAGTTTAAACTAGTAATGGCGCACTGTGCAACGGTGCGCCATTAGTATAAAAATTATTATTTTTACTTTTTTGCAAAACTACTAATGACGCACTGCATTAGAAAATTGTGTGTCCTCTGGATTTACCGCACGTGAAATACCATGTGTGCATGAACAATTGCATCATTTACCGGGACGAGCACGCAGAGTCTACCATATGTCCGGTGTGCGGCGTCACTCGATACAAGAAGAGAAAGAGAACTCCTCGAAAATCGGTGTGGTACTTTCCGATCACTCCTCGTTTGCAGCGGTATTTCGTGGATCCTAAGGTAGCAAAGCTCCTGCGTTGGCACGCGGATGGGGAGAAGAAGAAGCGGGAAGATGACGGAAATGATCCGGAGATAAATAAAAAAGACAAGATGCTGAGTCACCCTAAGGATGCGAGCCAGTGGTGAGGACACTCGATCTTGACCCCCCTTCACCGTCGCCGACGAGCACCCGGCCCCCCCGCTCCACCGCCGCCAACGGGCACCCCCCGCACCCTCCCCCGCTCCACCGCCGCCGCCGATGATATTTTCAAGTAACAAATTTGAACATATTTTTTAAAAAATTATTATTGTTTTTATAAAAAATATTACTGTTATGATTTAAACAAGTTTGAACATATTTAAACACAAATAAATATCAAACAACATTTAAAATGCAAAAAAAAATATTGCAGAGCCTGGAAATCAAACCCAGGACCTCCTGGTGTGTGTGCTACGTGCTAACCAGTCGGGCTAGTGGCCTAGTTCTGATTTGGATTGGGTTAGGTGCAATATAACATGTGCTCGAACTATAATAAAAAACATTCTAATGGCGCACCGAGGAGTGGTGCACCATTAGTAACCTGGGTTAGGTGCGCCATTGCTATCTAGAAAAAAAGATCTCTAATGGCGCACCGAGGAGTGGTGCGCCATTAGTAAGCTATCCTCCCTCTCCCTCGCTAGATCCCCTTCGACCCTTTCTCCCTCGCCACCAGATCCACCCGCGCGCTGCCCCGACCCACGACGCCGCCGCCCCGACCCTCACCGGACTCCACCCCCGCCGCCCCACCCCCGCCGCCCCGACCCTCGCCGGACTCCACACCCCCGCCGCCCCCGCGCCCCCATCCCCGCCGCCCCCGCGCCCCCGCACCCCCACCCCCTCCGCCCCGACCCTCGCGCTAGGGTTCCTCGCCCCGCCGCCCGCTCCTCTCCTCCACCTCGGATGAGCGAGCGCCTCTTCCGACCCCTGCAGCAGCTTGCGACCTCAGCCTCGACGCACGCGCCCACCCCGCCGGCCCCTGCCGTCCTCCACCTCCGGTCTCCCCAGCAGCAGCCGGTGAACCAAGGACGGTGTCGTGACCATCGTCGCCACCTCCCGCCGTCTCTCCCTGCGCGTGGCCGGCGGCTGCTCTCCTTGGACGCGCTGCCCGTGGTGAGCCCCTCTTCCTTACTCACCTCCATGTTCCTTGTTCATCTCTCTGTTCCCTGTTCCTCTCTTGTCCATGCTGCTATTTACATGGATCAATGGATGTTGGATAGATGGATGTGTGTTGATGTTAGGTAGTAGATGGTTTGCTTGATGGTTGGTTGAATTGTGCTAGTTGCTTGCTAGATGGATGGACGAATGGTGCGAGTATGTAGACATCTTTTGCTACTGTGAAGGGTCAGTGCTAGTGTAAAGGGTAGTAGTAATTCGTTCCCTTTTGCTTCTGCCTGGTGCTAATTTGCTGCTGTTAGCTTTGTGTGGCTTCTTATTATTCTCTAAATCGTTCTTCAAAGCAGGCTTTGCATCGCTTTAGGTAGTTTTCTCTATGTTTTTTTTAGTAGGAGCACATTTTACATACAGTTTGGAGTACTAGCTCAGATACTGGTTCAGATTTTGATGTGCTTGCTTGTTACTGTAAGTGAGTTTATAATTGCACCCACTTGCTCGTCCTCATATTTTCTGTAGCCATGCAATTTATAATTGCACCCACTTGCAGCAACTAGCTGGAGTAGATTATGGCAAGTGAAAGCAACAAATTCTCTACAATTCGAAAGCTCAATATCCTTGCAGTAGGAAGAGCTTGCTTTAACTGAATTTGGACTTGGTGCACTAGCGTGGCAATTTTGCTTGCTTGCACCGCTTGAGTAGTTCTCCATCTAATGTAGTCAATAGATGTTGTCAAGTGATTGTGTCATGGTTTTGGTTCTGTTTTTAAAAAGGAAAGCCACTTGTTCAGGCTTCAAGAAAATATTTTCTCAGAATATTACTGCTAAGCCCAAGCTTGTTAATCAGCATGTACATTTTTGTCATATATTGCTAATGTCTGCTCAGATGTGTGCTTGCTATTGTCACCTATCTTTTTTTCTTCTACATGATATGGAACCTTATGATACTGCACCAATAGCCTTTGTGCATCCAAGTTATCAAACTATGTGAACTAGAAACAGAAATAGAGAGAATTGATCATTACTTTTCTGAACTGTCGCAGAAGCCTCAGTAGTTCTTTCAAGTTCGTACATTGAAAGGCTTGTTTCACAATTTCTGAATTACTTGTGATGCCTCTGAATTACTTGTGATGCCTGTTATCATGCATGTTTTATGATCTGTTGTAAGGGTACTAATTGGTCTCTTCTGCTGCTTATCAGAGATGGCAGGAAGCAGCCACCGCCGCTCTGCGACACCGCAGTACGAGTTGGATGCTTCCGAGTTCTTCACTATCATACTTGGGACTTCAGTATCATCCATGATGCAGGTATATAAAACGAGAGATCTCCCCTTCACCCTTCTCATTATGATATCTGTTGTTTGCTACAACACTCATTGTCCCAAACTGCAGAGGCTGCCTGACAGTTTTATGAACATGCTGATGGGTGAAGATCCTCCAAATAATGTGAAGCTGCGACAGGCCGGCAACGGGTTTCGCAGGCTGTGGGATGTGGAGTTGGTGATCAAGGAGGGCCACATGTACTTGTCTCGTGGGTGGGAGAAGTTCTATCGTGCCTACGACCTGCGGCTGGGGTACTTCCTTCTCTTCAGGTACGACGACGACGCCACCATGCTCATCGTGAAGGTGTTCAACGCGACTATGTGTCGCATGCGCTACGCTGAAGATTATGATGCCAGTACGTTCTGCCTCTTCTTATTCCTCTACATTTGGCTTTGTCTCACATCGATTGTTAACGGTCATTGTTGCATTTGGACAGGTAATGGGAGCAGCAGCAGCGACAATGGCTACAGCCAAAGCAGCAGCGGCTATGGCTGTAGCGAAAGCAGCAGCGATTCTGGTTGTAGCGGAAGCAGCAGCGATTCTGGCAGCAGCATAGACAACAAGAAGGATGATCCGGACTGGAGTGCGGGAGAAGAGGAGCAGAGTGGGGATGAGGAGCTGCAGGATGACGATGGGCATTAGGCTGAGGATGACCTAGCGCTGGTGGTGGCTGACCAAGGGCAAGAGATGGTGGTGGCTAACCATGGGCAAGAGATGGTGGTGGCTGACCATGGGCAAGAGATGGAGGTGGCTGAGGATGACCTAGCGATGGTCGTGCCTGAAGGTGGCCTCGCGATGGTGGTGGTGCCTGACAATGACCACGCACCGGTGGTGGCGCCGGCGATCCCACAGCTGGGCGACATGACCACGCCAATTGAGGTAGAAGACTACATCCCACTGCCTCCACCGCCTCCACCGCCTCGCCGCTCTTGGCGCATCAGGCTGAGGAAGGAGAAGGAGAAGAACAATGCATGAGAACTGAACTTTGTCAGGTATGTCAGATGTCCAAAATGATATATATATATATATATATATATATATATATATATATATATATACTTAGTTACCTATGTTATCTCTAATATGCTTAGTTTCCTATAGGTTAGCTTCATTTTACCTAAGTTGGCTCTAATATGCTAACTTAGAGCTTATATGCTTAGTTTCCTATAGGTTAGCTCCAAAATAACTTATGTTAGCACAAAATGATCAAGTTTACATAATAAGCTTATAGTCTTTTTCTTATTCTTCTTCTTTTCCAAAATGACATAGGTTAGCTTCATTTTACCTAAGTTGGCTCTAATATGCTAACTTAGAGCTTATATGCTTAGTTTCCTATAGGTTAGCTCCAAAATAACATATGTTAGCACAAAATGATCAAGTTTACATAATAAGCTTATAGTCTTCTTCTTATTCTTCTTCTTTTCCAAAATTCTTCTTATTCTTCTTCTAGTGTTCTTCTTCTTCTAGTATTCTTCTAGTCTTCTTCTTTTTCCTCTTCTAACTTCTTGTTTATCATTTTGCAGATTTGATTTAATTCACGGAAGCTTGCATGGATGGAGTGCTTCTTTTTCATATGTGTTTTTGTTTTGTATCAGTGTGAAACTTTTGTGAATTGATGGATAACGGTGTTGGATGAACAATGTGAAACTTTTGTAATATGTAACGATGGAACTATGTGTTGGCTATGTATGTATATATGATGGAACTTGTGTGTTGGCTATGATTGTTATATGGATGCTTGTTGTATATATATGTGTTGGATATCTCATAGGTGAAATAGTGACCTGAGATTAAGAAAAAAATTAAAAAAATTGTTACTAATGGCGCACTACCATGTGGTGCGCCATTAGTATAGCAGACACTAGTGGCGCACCGTGAGCAAAACTAATGGCGCACTGCCTGTTTACTGGATGGTGCGCCATTAGTATACCAGATACTAATGGCGCACCAGTGGTGCGCCATTAGTAAAAATTACTAGTGGCGTGCTAATAATGGCGCACCGGTGATGCGCCATTAGTAGGCAAAACCGGTGCGCCATAAGTAGGCCTTTTCCTAGTAGTGTGTTGATCTCCATCAAAGCATCGTTGTCGTCTCACTAACTATTTCTTCCATGACTATCGCTACCGCTTAGTGATAAAGTAAAGCAATTATATGGCGATTGCATTCATACAATAAAATGACAACCATATGGCTCCTGCCAGTTGCCGATAACCGAGTTATAAAACATGATCATCTCATACAACAATTTATATAATCACGTCTTGACCATATCACATCACAACATGCCCTGCAAAAACAAGTTAGACGTCCTCTACTTTATTGTTGCAAGTTTTACATGGCTGCTATGGGCTTAGCAAGAACTGTTCTTACCTACGCATCAAAAGTTCCCGATAAATCGGCCGATATGCCGATAAACTGGCCGATTTACCCCTTATCATGGGTCGACCGATAAGTTCCCGATAAGCGATATCCGCAACATTGATCAAAACCACAATGATTTTTCGTCAAGTTTGCTGTTTTAACCTTCAACAAGGACTGGGCGTAGTCACACTCGATTTAACTAAAGTTGGAGAGACAAACACACACTAGCCACCTGTGTGCGAAGCACGTCGGTAGAACCAGTCTCGCGTAAGCGTACGTGTAATGTCGATCTGAGCCGCTTCATCCAACAATACCGCCGAATCAAAGTATGACATGCTGGTAAGCAGTATGACTATTATCGCCCACAACTCTTTGTGTTCTACTCGTGCATATAACATCTACGCATAGACCTGGCTCGGATGCCACTGTTGGGGAATGCAGTATTTTAAAAAAATTCCTACGATCACGCAAGATCTATCTACGAGATGCATATCAACGAGCAGGGAGAGTGTGTCTACGTTCCCTCGTAGATCGAAAGCAGAAGTGTTTAGTAACACGGTTGATGTAGTCGAACGTCGTCACGATCCAACCGATCCAAGTACCGAACGCACGGCACCTCCGCTATATGCACACGTTCAGTTCGGTGACGTCCCTCGTACTCTTGATCCAGCTGAGGCCGACGGAGAGTTTCGTCAGCACGACGGCGTGATGATGGTGATGAAGAAGTTACCGACACAGGGCTTAGCCTAAGCACTACAACGATATGACCGAGGTGGAAATCTGTGGAGGGGGGCACCGCACACGGCTAAGATAACTGTCAACTTGTGTGTCTATGGGGTGCCCCCCTCCCCCGTGTATAAAGGAGTGGAGGAGAGGTGGGCCGACCCTCATAGGGCGCGCCCAAGGGGGGGAGTCCTACTCCCAGTAGGAGTAGGTTTCCCCCTTTCCCTAGTTGGAGTAGGAAAAGAAGGAAGAGGGAGAAGGAGAAAGGAAAGGGCGGCCCGCCCCCCCACCCAATTCAGATTGGCTTGGGGGGAGCGCCCTCCACCTGACCGCCTCCTCCTCTCTTCCACTAAGGCCCAATATGGCCCATTGACTCCTCGGGGGTTCCGGTAACCTCCTAGTACTCCGGAAAATGCCCGAACTCATCCGGAACCATTCCAGTGTCCAAACATAGCCTTACAATATGTCGATCTTTATGTCTCGACCATTTCGAGACTCCTCATCATGTCCGTGATCACATCTGGGACTCTGAACTACCTTCGGTACATCAAAACACATAAACTCATAATACCGATCGTCATCGAACGTTAAGCGTGCAGACCCTACGGGTTCGAGAACTATGTAGACATGACTGAGACTCACTTCCGGTCAATAACCAATAGCGGAACCTGGATGCTCATATTGGTTCCTACATATTTTACGAAGATCTTTATCGGTCAAACCGCGTAACAACATACATTGTTCCCTTTGTCATTGGTATGTTACTTGCCCGAGATTCAATCATTGGTATCACCATACCTAGTTCAATCTCGTTACCGGCAAGTCTCTTTCTCGTTCCATAATGCAACATCCCGCAACTAACTCATTAGTCACATTGCTTGCAAGGCTTATAGTGATGTGCATTACCGAGAGGGCCCAGAGATACCTCTCCGATAGTCGGAGTGCCAACTCAACAAACACCGTTGGACACACCTATAGAGCATCTTTATAGTCACCCAATTATGTTGTGACGTTTGATAGCACACTAAGTGTTCCTCCGGTATTCGGGAGTTGCATAATCTCATAGTCATAGGAACATGTATAAGTTATGAAGAAAGCGATAGCAACAAACTAAACGATCATAGTGCTAAGCTAATGTATGGGTCAAGTCAATCACATCATTCTCTAATGATGTGACCCCATTCATCAAATGACAACTCATGTCTATGGTTAGGAAACTTAACCATCTTTGATTAATGAGCTAGTCAAGTAGAGGCATACTAGTGACACTCTGTTTGTCTATGTATTCACACATGTACTAAGTTTCCGGTTAATACAATTCTAGCATGAATAATAAAAATTTATCAGGATGTAAGGAAATATAAATAACAACTTTATTATTGCCTCTAGGGCATATTTCCTTTAGATATAGAAGGAGAAACTCCATATGATTCAACTATAACAAAGCCCGCGATACCTCAAGACCGTGCCAAATCAAGAACACGAGAGAGAGAGAGAGAGAGAGAGAGAGAGAGATCAAACACATAGCTACTAGTACAAACCCTCAGCTTGTGGGAGACTCTCTTCTTCAATTTGCACAAAATTAAGTAATTGGATGATCAGGCAAAGCATTTCATTTTTCTTAAGAGGATGATCAGGCAAAGCATTAAGTAATTGGATAAGCCTCCCCCAAGCTTGTGGGAGACTCTCTTCTTCAATTTGCACAGAATTATATATATCCCTTAAAGCAGCTTGTTTCTTATGAGCAGGGAAATATTTAGCAGCGAAGTAATAAATCATATCCTAGGGACTACACACACAACCAGGATCAAGAGAATTAAACCATATCTTAGCATCACCCTTTAATGAGAATGGAAATATTTTAAGGATATAAAATATACGAGTTCTCTCATCAGTAGTGAACAAGGTGGCTATATCATTTAATTTAGTAAGATGTGCCACAACACTTTCAGATTCATAGCCATGAAAAGGATCAGATTCAACCAAAGTAATTCTATCAGGATCAACAGAGAATTCATAATCCTTATCAGTAACACAGATAGGTGAAGTAGCAAAAGTAGGGTCAGGTTTCATCCTAGCATTTAGAGATTGCTTATTCCATTTAGCTAATAGCCTCTTAAGTTTGTATCTCTTTGCAAGCTAAAATAGCTAAAGAAGCTTCTTTATCAAAAACATAACCCTCGGGAATAACAGGCAAGTCTTCATCATCAATTTCATCAGTATTATCAGATTCAATATTTTCAATCTCTCTAGCCCTAGCAAGTTGTTCATCAAGAAATTCACCAAGTGGCACAGTAGTATCAAGCATAGAAGTAGTTTCATCATAAGTATCATGTATAGCAGAAGTGGCATCATCAATAACATGCGACATATCAGAACGAATAGCAGAAGCAGGTTTAGGTGTCGCAAGCTTACGCAAAACAGAAGGTGAATCAAGTGTAGAGCTAGATGGCAGTTCCTTACCTCCCCTCGTAGTTGAGGGATAAATCTTGGTTCTTGGATCTTTCAAGTTCTTCATAATGATAAGCAGATATAAATCCCAAGTGACTCAAAGAATAGAGCTATGCTCCCCGGCAACGGCGCCAGAAAATAGTCTTGATAACCCACAAGTTTAGGGGATCGCAATAGTTTTTGAGGGTAAAGTATTCAACCCAAATTTATTGATTCGACACAAGGGGAGCCAAAGAATACTCTCAAGTATTAGCAGCTGAGGTGTCAATTCAACCACACCTGGAAACTTAATATCTGCAACAAAGTATTTAGTAGCAAAGTAATATGATAGTAGCGGTAACGGTAGCATAAGGTAACAGTAGTAAAAGTAATGTTTTTGGTGTTTTGTAGTGATGATAGCAATAGCAACAAAAGAGTAAATAAGCGAAGAACAATGTATGGAAAGCTCGTAGGCAATGGATCGGTGATGGAGAATTATGCCGGATGCGGTTGATCATGTAACAGTCATAACCTAGGGTGACACAGAACTAGCTCCAGTTCATCAATGTAATGTAGGCATGTATTCCGAATATAGTCATACGTGCTTATGGAAAAGAACTTGCATGACATCTTTTGTCCTACCTTCCCGTGGCAGCGGGGTCCTTACGGAAACTAAGGGATATTAAGGCCTCCTTTTAATAGAGTGCCGGAACAAAGCATTAACACATAGTGAATACATGAACTCCTCAAACTACGGTCATCACCGGTAAGTATCCTGATTATTGTCACTTCGGGGTTAACGAATCATAACACATAATAGGTGACTATATACTTGCAAGATAGGATCAAGAACTCTCATATATTGATGAAAACATAATAGGTTCAGATCTGAAATCATGGCACTCGGGCCCTAGTGACAAGCATTAAGCATAGCAAAGTCATAACAACATCAATCTCAGAACATAGTGGATACTAGGGATCAAACCCTAACAAAACTAACTCGATTACATGATAGATCTCATCCAACCCATCACCGTCCAGCAAACCTACGATGTAATTACTCACGCACGACGGTGAGCATCATGAAATTGGTGATGGAGGATGGTTGATGATGACGATTGAGGGAGTCCTAGATTAGGGGGTGTCCCGATGGCCGGACTATACCTTCAGCCGGACTCCAGGACTATGAAGATACAAGATTGAAGACTTCGTCCCGTGTCCGGAAGGGACTTTCCTTGGCGTGGAAGGCAAGCTTGGCCATACGGATATTCAGATCTCCTACCATTGTAACCGACTCTATGTAACCCTAACCCCATCCGGTGTCTATATAAACCGGAGGGTTTTAGTCCGTAGGACGACATACACATCAACAATCATACCATAGGCTAGCTTGTAGGGTTTAGCCTCTCTGATCTCGTGGTAGATCAACTCTTGTAATACCCATACCATCAATATTAATCAAGCAGGACGTAGGGTTTTTGAAGGAAATATGCCCTAGAGGCAATAATAAATTTATTATTTATTTCCTTATATCATGATAAAAGTTTATTATTCATGCTAGAATTATATTAACCGGAAACATAATACATGTGTGAATACATAGACAAACAGAGTGTCACTAGTATGCCTCTACTTGACAGCTCGTTAATCAAAGATGGTTATGTTTCCTAACCATGGACAAAGAGTTGTCATTTGATTAACGGGATCACATCATTAGTTGAATGATCTGATTGACATGACCCATTCCATTAGCTTAGCACCCGATCGTTTAGTATGTTGCTATTGCTTTCTTCATGACTTATACATGTTCCTATGACTATGAGATTATGTAACTCCCATGTGCCGGAGAACACTTTGTGTGCTACCAAACGTCACAACGTAACTGGGTGATTATAAAGGTGCTCTACAGGTGTCTCCAAAGGTACATGTTGGGTTGACATATTTCAAGATTAGGATTTGTCACTCCGATCGTCGGAGAGGTATCTCTGGGCCCTCTCGGTAATGCACATCACTTAAGCCTTGAAAGCATTGAAACTAATGAGTTAGTTGCGGGATGATGTATTACAGAACGAGTAACGAGACTTGCCGGTAACGAGATTGAACTAGGTATTGGATACTGACGATCGAATCTCGGGCAAGTAACATACCGATGACAAAGGGAACAACGTATGTTGTTATGCGGTCTGACCGATAAAAGATCTTCATAGAATATGCAGGAACCAATATGGGCATCCAGGTCCCGCTATTGGTTATTGACCGGAGACGTGTCTCGGTCATGTCTACATTGTTCTCGAACCCGTAGGGTCCGCACGCTTAAGGTTTCGATGACAGTTATATTATGAGTTTATACGTTTTGATGTACCGAAGGTTGTTCGGAGTCCCGGATGTGATCACGGACATGACGAGGAGTCTCGAAATGGTCGAGACATAAAGATTGATATATTGGAAGCCTATGTTTGGATATCGGAAGTGTTCCGGGTGAAATCGGGATTTTACCGGAGTACCGGGAGGTTACCGGAACCCCCCGGGAGATATATGGGCCTTAGTGGGCCTTAGTGGAAGAGAGGAGAGGTAGCCAGAGATGGGTCGCGTGCCCCTCCCCTCCCTTGGTCCGAACAGGACAAGGATAGGGGGCCAGCCCCCCTTCCTCCTCTCTCTTCTCCGCGAATCCTATTCCAACTAGGAAAGGGGGGGGGGAGTCCTACTCCCGGAGGGAGTAGGACTCCTCCTGGCGCGCCTCCTCTTGGCCGGCCGCCCCCCCCCCCTTTGAGCCTTTATATACGGAGGCAGGGGCAACCCCTAGAGACACAAGTTGATCCACGTGATCATATTCTTAGCCATGTGCGGTGCCCCCTTCCACCATAGTCCTCGATAATATTGTAACAGTGCTTAGGTGAAGCCCTGCGACATTAGTACATCAAGATCGTCACCACACCGTCGTGCTGACGGAACTCTTCCCCGACACTTTGCTGGATCGGAGTCCAGGGATCGTCATCGAGCTGAACGTGTGCTAGAACTCGGAGGTGCCGTAGTTTCGGTGCTTGATCGGTCGGGCCGTGAAGACGTACGACTACATCAACCAAGTTAACGCTTCCGTTGTTGATATACAAGGGTACGTAGATCACACTCTCCCGTCTCGTTGCTGTGCATCACCATGATCTTGCGTGTGCATAGGATTTTTTTTGAAATTACTACGTTCCCCAACAGTGGCATCCAAGCCCAGGTTTTATGTGTTGATGTTATATGCACGAGTAGAACATAAGTGAGTTGTGGGTGATATAAGTCATACTGCTTACCAGCATGTCATACTTTGGTTCGGCGGTATTGTTGGACGAAGCGGCCCGGACCGACATTACGCGTATGCTTACGCGAGACCGGTTCTCCCGACGTGCTTTGCACATAGGTGGCTTGCGGGTGACAGTTTCTCCAACTTTAGTTGAACCGAGTGTGGCTACGCCCGGTCCTTGCGAAGGTTAAAACAACACCAACTTGACAAACTATCGTTGTGGTTTTGATGCGTAGGTAAGATTGGTTCTTGCTTAAGCCCGTAGCAGCCACGTAAAACTTGCAACAACAAAGTAGAGGACGTCTAACTTGTTTTTGCAGGGCATGTTGTGATGTGATATGGTCAAGACATGATGCTAAATTTTATTGTATGAGATGACCATGTTTTGTAACCGAGTTATCGGCAACTGGCAGGAGCCGTATGGTTGTCGCCTTATTGTATGCAATGCAATCGCGCTGTAATGCTTTACTTTATCACTAAGCGGTAGCGATAGTCGTGGAAGCATAAGATTGGCGAGACGACAACGATGCTACGATGGAGATCAAGGTGTCGCGCCGGTGACGATGGTGATCATGACGGTGCTTCGGAGATGGAGATCACAGGCACAAGATGATGATGGCCATATCATATCACTTATATTGATTGCATGTGATGATTATCTTTTATGCATCTTATCTTGCTTTGATTGACGGTAGCATTATAAGATGATCTCTCACTAAATTATCAAGAAGTGTTCTCCCTGAGTATGCACCATTGCGAAAGTTCTTCGTGCTGAGACACCACGTGATGATCGGGTGTGATAGGCTCTACCTTCAAATACAACGGGTGCAAAACAGTTGCACACGCGGAATACTCAGGTTATACTTGACGAGCCAAGCATATACACATATGGCCTCGGAACACGGAGACCGAAAGGTCGAGCGTGAATCATATAGTAGATATGATCAACATAGTGATGTTCACCAATGAAACTACTCCATCTCACGTGATGATCGGACATGGTTTAGTTGATTTGGATCACGTAATCACTTAGAGGATTAGAGGGATGTCTATCTAAGTGGGAGTTCTTAAGTAATATGATTAGTTGAACCTCAATTTATCATGAACTTAGTACCTAATAGTATCTTGCTTATGTATGTTTGATTGTAGATAGATGGCCCATGCTGTTGTTCCGTTGAATTTTAATGCGTTCCTTGAGAAAGCAACGTTGAAAGATGATGGTAGCAATTACACGGACTGGGTCCGTAACTTGAGGATTATCCTCATTGCTGCACAGAAGAATTACATCCTGGAAGCACCGCTGGGTGCCAGGCCTGCTGTTGGAGCAACACCAGATGTTATGAACGTCTGGCAGAGCAAAGCTGATGACTACTCGATAGTTCAATGTGCCATGCTTTACGGCTTAGAACCGGGACTTCAACGACGTTTTGAACGTCATGGGGCATATGAGATGTTCCAGGAGTTGAAGTTAATATTTCAAGCAAATGCCCGGATCGAGAGATATGAAGTCTCCAATAAGTTCTATAGCTGCAAGATGGAGGAGAACAGTTCTGTCAGTGAGCATATACTCAAAATGTCTGGGTATAATAATCACTTGATTCAAATGGGAGTTAATCTTCCAGATGATTGCGTCATTGACAGAATTCTCCAATCACTGCCACCAAGCTACAAGAGCTTCGTGATGAACTATAATATGCAAGGGATGAATAAGACTATTCCCGAGCTCTTCGCAATGCTGAAAGCTGCGGAGGTAGAAATCAAGAAGGAGCATCAAGTGTTGATGGTCAACAAGACCACTAGTTTCAAGAAAAAGGGCAAAGGGAAGAAGAAGGGGAACTTCAAGAAGAACAGCAAGCAAGTTACTTCTCAAGAGAAGAAACCCAAGTCTGGACCTAAGCCTGAAACTGAGTGCTTCTACTGCAAGCAGACTGGTCACTGGAAGCGGAACTGCCCCAAGTATTTGGCGGATAAGAAGGATGGCAAGGTGAACAAAGGTATATGTGATATACATGTTATTGATGTGTACCTTACTAATGCTCGCAGTAGCACCTGGGTATTTGATACTGGTTCTGTTGCTAATATTTGCAACTCGAAACAGGGACTACGGATTAAGCGAAGATTGGCTAAGGACGAGTTGACGATGCGCGTGGGAAACGGTTCCAAAGTCAATGTGATCGCGGTCGGCACGCTACCTCTACATCTACCTTCGGGATTAATATTAGACCTAAATAATTGTTATTTGGTGCCAGCGTTAAGCATGAACATTATATCTGGATCTTGTTTGATGCGAGACGGTTATTCATTTAAATCAGAGAATAATGGTTGTTCTATTTATATGAGTAATATCTTTTATGGTCATGCACCCTTGAAGAGTGGTCTATTCTTATTGAATCTCGATAGTAGTGACACACATATTCATAATGTTGAAACCAAAAGATGCAGAGTTGATAATGATGGTGCAACTTATTTGTGGCACTGCCGTTTAGGTCATATCGGTGTAAAGCGCATGAAGAAACTCCATATTGATGGACTTTTGGAACCACTTGATTATGAATCACTTGGTACTTGCGAACCGTGCTTCATGGGCAAGATGACTAAAACATCGTTCTCCGGTACTATGGAGAGAGCAACAGATTTGTTGGAAATCATACATACAGATGTATGTGGTCCGATGAATATTGAGGCTCGTGGCGGATATCGTTATTTTCTCACCTTCACAGATGACTTAAGCAAATATGGGTATATCTACTTAATGAAATATAAGTCTGAAACATTTGAAAAGTTCAAAGAATTTAATAGTGAAGTTGAAAATCATTGTAACAAGAAAATAAAGTTTCTACGATCTGATCGTGGAGGAGAATATTTGAGTTACGAGTTTGGTGTACATTTGAAACAATGCGGAATAGTTTCGCAACTCACGCCACCCGGAACACCACAACATAATGGTGTGTCCGAACGTCGTAATCGTACTTTACTAGATATGGTGCGATCTATGATGTCTCTTACTGATTTACCGCTATCGTTTTGGGGTTGTGCTTTAGAGACGGCCGCATTAACGTTAAATAGGGCACCATCAAAATCCGTTGAGACAACGCCTTATGAACTATGGTTTGGCAAGAAACCAAAGTTGTCGTTTCTAAAAGTTTGGGGCTGCGATGCTTATGTGAAAAAGCTTCAACCTGATAAGCTCGAACCCAAATTGGAGAAATGTGTCTTCATAGGATATCCAAAGGAGACTATTGGATACACCTTCTATCACAGATCCGAAGGCAAGACTTTTGTTGCTAAGTTCGGAAACTTTCTGGAGAAGGAGTTTCTCTCGTAAGATGTGAGTGGGAGGAAAGTAGAACTTGACGAGGTAACTGTACCTGCTCCCTTATTGGAAAGTAGTACATCACAGAAACCTGTTTCTGTGACACCTACACCAATTAGTGAGGAAGCTAATGATAATGATCATGAAACTTCAGGACAAGATACTACTGAACCTCGTAGATCAACCAGATTGAGATCCGCACCAGAGTGGTACGGTAATCCTGTTTTGGAAGTCATGCTGCTAGATCATGATGAACCTACGAACTATGAAGAAGCGATGGTGAGCCCAGATTCCGCAAAATGGCTTGAAGCCATGAAATCTGAGATGGGATCCATGTATGAGAACAAAGTGTGGACTTTGGTTGACTTGCCCGATGATCGGCAAGCAATTGAGAATAAATGGATCTTCAAGAAGAAGACTGACGCTGACGGTAATATTACTGTCTACAAAGCTCGACTTTTCGCAAAAGGGTTTCGGCAAGTTCAAGGGGTTGACTACGATGAGACCTTCTCACCCGTAGCGATGCTTAAGTCTGTCCGAATCATGTTAGCAATTGCCGCATTTTATGATTATGAAATTTGGCAGATGGATGTCAAAACTGCATTCCTGAATGGATTTCTGGAAGAAGAGTTGTATATGATGCAACCGGAAGGTTTTGTCGATCCAAAGGGAGCTAATAAAGTGTGCAAGCTCCAGCGATCCATTTATGGACTGGTGCAAGCCTCTCGGAGTTGGAATAAACGCTTTGATAGTGTGATCAAAGCATTTGGTTTTATACAGACTTTTGGAGAAGCCTGTATTTACAAGAAAGTGAGTGGGAGCTCTGTAGCATTTCTGATATTGTATGTGGATGACATATTACTGATTGGAAATGATATAGAATTTCTGGATAGCATAAAGGGATACTTGAATAAGAGTTTTTCAATGAAAGACCTCGGTGAAGCTGCTTACATATTAGGCATAAAGATCTATAGAGATAGATCAAGACGCTTAATTGGACTTTCACAAAGCACATACCTTGACAAGATTTTGAAGAAGTTCAAAATGGATCAAGCAAAGAAAGGGTTCTTGCCTGTGTTACAAGGTGTGAAGTTGAGTCAGACTCAATGCCCGACCACTGCAGAAGATAGAGAGAAAATGAAAGATGTTCCCTATGCTTCAGCCATAGGCTCTATCATGTATGCAATGCTGTGTACCAGACCTGATGTGTGCCTTGCTATAAGTCTAGCAGGGAGGTACCAAAGTAATCCAGGAGTGGATCACTGGACAGCGGTCAAGAACATCCTGAAGTACCTGAAAAGGACTAAGGATATGTTTCTTGTATATGGAGGTGACAAAGAGCTCATCGTAAATGGTTACGTTGATGCAAGCTTTGACACTGATCCGGATGATTCTAAATCGCAAACCGGATACGTGTTTACATTAAACGGTGGAGCTGTCAGTTGGTGCAGTTCTAAACAAAGCGTCGTGGCAGGATCTACATGTGAAGCAGAGTACATAGCTGCTTCAGAAGCAGCAAACGAAGGAGTCTGGATGAAGGAGTTCATATCCGATCTAGGTGTCATACCTAGTGCATCGGGTCCAATGAAAATCTTTTGTGACAATACTGGTGCAATTGCCTTGGCGAAGGAATCCAGATTTCACAAAAGAACCAAGCACATCAAAAGACGCTTCAATTCCATCCGGGATTTGGTCTAGGTGGGAGACATAGAGATTTGCAAGATACATACGGATCTGAATGTAGCAGACCCGTTGACTAAGCCTCTTCCACGAGCAAAACATGATCAGCACCAAGGCTCCATGGGTGTTAGAATCATTACTGTGTAATCTAGATTATTGACTCTAGTGCAAGTGGGATACTGAAGGAAATATGCCCTAGAGGAAATAATAAAGCTATTATTTATTTCCTTATATCATGATAAAAGTTTATTATTCATGCTAGAATTGTATTAACCGGAAACATAATACATGTGTGAATACATAGACAAACAGAGTGTCACTAGTATGCCTCTACTTGACTAGATCGTTAATCAAAGATGGTTATGTTTCCTAACCATGGACAAAGAGTTGTCATTTGATTAATGGGATCACATCATTAGTTGAATGATCTGATTGACATGACCCATTCCATTAGCTTAGCACCCGATCGTTTAGTATGTTGCTATTGCTTTCTTCATGACTTATACATGTTCCTATGACTATGAGATTATGTAACTCCCGTGTGCCGGAGGAACACTTTGTGTGCTACCAAACGTCACAACGTAACTGGGTGATTATAAAGGTGCTCTACAGGTGTCTCCAAAGGTACATGTTGGGTTGACGTATTTCGAGATTAGGATTTGTCACTCCGATCGTCGGAGAGGTATCTCTGGGCCCTCTCGGTAATGCACATCACTTAAGCCTTGCAAGCATTGCAACTAATGAGTTAGTTGCGGGATGATGTATTACAGAACGAGTAAAGAGACTTTCCAGTAATGAGATTGAACTAGGTATTGGATACCGACGATCGAATCTTGGGCAAGTAACATACCGATGACAAAGGGAACAACGTATGTTGTTATGCGGTCTGACCGATAAAAGATCTTCGTAGAATATGTAGGAACCAATATGGGCATCTAGGTCCCGCTATTGGTTATTGACCGGAGACGTGTCCCGGTCATGTCTACATTGTTCTCGAACCCGTAGGGTCCGCACGCTTAAGGTTTCGATGACAGTTATATTATGAGTTTATACGTTTTGATGTACCGAAGGTTGTTCGGAGTCCCAGATGTGATCACGGACATGACGAGGAGTCTCGAAATGGTCGAGACATAAAGATTGATATATTGGAAGCCTATGTTTGGATATCGGAAGTGTTCCGGGTGAAATTGGGATTTTACCGGAGTACCGGGAGGTTACCGGAACCCCCCGGGAGATATATGGGCCTTAGTGGGCCTTAGTGGAAGAGAGGAGAGGTAGCCAGAGATGGGCCGCGTGCCCCTCCCCTCTTTTGGTCCGAATAGGACAAGGAGAGGGGGCCGGGCCCCCTTCCTCCTCTCTCTCCTCCGCGAATCCTATTCCAACTAGGAAAGGGGGGAAGTCCTACTCCCGGAGGGAGTATGACTCCTCCTGGCGCGCCTCCTCTTGGCCGGCCGCCCCCCCCTTTGAGCCTTTATATACGGAGGCAGGGGCAACCCCTAGAGACACAAGTTGATCCACGTGATCATATTCTTAGCCGTGTGCGGTGCCCCCTTCCACCATAGTCCTCGATAATATTGTAACAGTGCTTAGGCGAAGCCCTGCGACATTAGTACATCAAGATCGTCACCACATCGTCGTGCTGACGGAACTCTTCCCCGACGCTTTGCTAGATCGGAGTCCAGGGATCGTCATCGAGCTGAACGTGTGCTAGAACTCGGAGGTGCCATAGTTTCGGTGCTTGATCGGACGGGCCGTGAAGACGTACGACTACATCAACCAAGTTAACGCTTCTGTTGTTGATCTACAAGGGTACGTAGATCACACTCTCCCCTCTCGTTGCTGTGCATCACCATGATCTTGCGTGTGCGTAGGAATTTTTTTTGAAATTACTACGTTCCCCAACAATTTTACCTCCATCGAGAGGGCCCGAACCTGGGTAAA
Organism: Triticum aestivum; assembly: GCF_018294505.1. Classification (NCBI taxonomy): domain Eukaryota; kingdom Viridiplantae; phylum Streptophyta; class Magnoliopsida; order Poales; family Poaceae; genus Triticum; species Triticum aestivum. The sequence continues at coordinate 685,453,088 of NC_057800.1, read as the reverse complement.
ACTTCGTGTCCCCTGCCTCCTGTTACCATCCGGCCTAGACGCACAGTTCAGGACCCCCTACCCGAGATCCGCCGGTTTTGACACCGACATTGGTGCTTTAATTGAGAGTTCCTCTATGCCATTGCCGTCAGGCCCGATGGCTCCTACGATCTTCAATAGTGATGTAGTCCAGGGTGAGACCTTCCTCCCCAGACAGATCTTCGTCTTCGGCGGCTTCGCACTGCGGGCCAATTCACTTGGCCATCTGGAGCAGATCGAAAGCTACGCCCCTGGCCGTCAGGTCAGATTCGGAAGTTTTAACTACACGGCTGACACCCGCGGGGACTTGATCTTCGACGGATTCGAGCCACTGCCGAGCGCGCCGCACTGTTCCGACGAGCATGATCTAGCTCTGCCACCAAACAGTGCCCTGGAGGCCGCACCCGCATCGGCTCCGGTCCCTAATCCGGAGCCAACTGTGCCGATCGAGGATGGGCGGTTGGACGCCACCTCGGTGGCTGTGATCCTAACGGCGATTGAGCCGAACACCAGCCCCGCACTCCACGAGACTCATGACTCCAAGGAGCCGGACTCCTTTCCGGACTCCGAACCCTCCGCGCCTCGGCCTATCTAATCCGATTGGGCGCCGATCATGGAGTTCACTGCCGCGGACATCTTTCAGCACTCGCCTTTTGGCGATATTCTGAAGTCACTGAAGTCTCTCTCTTTATCAGGAGAGCCCTGGCCGGACTGCGGCCAACGAGGTTGGGATTCGGACGATGAAGAAATTCAAAGCCCACCCACCATGCACTTTGTAGCCACTGTCGACGACTTAACCGACATGCTCGACTTCGACTACGAAGACATCGACGGTATGGATGCCGATGAAGGAGATAATGAAGAACCAGCGCCTACTAGGCCCTGGAAAGCCACCTCGTCATATGACATATACATGGTGGACACCCCAAAAGAGGGAGATGGCGACGGAACAACGGAGGATGACCCCTCCAAGAAACAGCCTAAGCGCCGACGTCAGCAGTGCCGCTCAAAATCCCGCCAAAACAAACACGGTGATTCCAGCACGGGAGATAATAACACTCCGGAAAGCGCCAAAGAAAACCCCCTCCAGCAAGATTTAGCACAGGAGGATGGAGAAACTGTTGGGGAACGTAGCATAAATTCAAAATTTTCCTACGTGTCACCAAGATCAATCTATGGAGTCATCTAGCAACGAGGGAGGAGTGGATCTACATACCCTTGTAGATCGCGCGCGGAAGCCTTCAAGAGAACGGGGTTGATGGAGTCGTACTCGTCGTGATCCAAATCACCGATGATCCTAGCGTCGAACGGACGGCACCTCCGCGTTCAACACACGTACGGAGCAGCGACGTCTCCTCCTTCTTGATCCAGCAAGGGGGGAGGAGAGGTTGATGGAAGATGGCTCCAGCAGCAGCACGGCGGCGTGGTGGTGGTGAAGCTGCAGTACTCCGACAGGGCTTCGCTAAGCACCATGGAGGAGGAGGAGGTGTTGGAGAGGGAGAGGGAGGCACCAAAGGCCAAGGTCAGAAGTCCTCCATCTCCCCCACTATATATAGGGGGGCCTAGGGGGGGGGCGCCGGCCCTAGGAGATCCAATCTCCTAGGGGGGCGGCGGCCAAGGGAGGAATCCCTCCTCCCCAAGGCACCTAGGAGGTGCCTTCCCCTCTTAGGACTCTTCCTTAGGGTTTCCCCCACCCTTAGGCGCATGGGCCCTAGGGGAAAGTGGCGCCCATCCCACTTTGGGCTGGATCCCTTCCCACTTCAGCCCATGGGGCCCTCCGGGATAGGTGGACCCCCAGGACCCTTCCGGTGGTCCCGGTACAATACCGGTGACCCCGAAACTTGTCCCGATGGCCGAAATAGCACTTCCTATATATAATTCTTTACCTCCGGACCATTCCGGAACTCCTCGTGACGTCCGGGATCTCATGCGGGACTCCAAACAACATTCGGGTTACTGCATATACATATCCCTACAACCCTAGCGTCACCGAACCTTAAGTGTGTAGACCCTACGGGTTCGGGAGACATGCAGACATGACCGAGATGACTCTCCGGTCAATAACCAACAGCGGGATATGGATACCCATGTTGGCTCCCACATGTTCCACGATGATCTCATCGGATGAACCACGATGTCAAGGACTTAATCAATCCCGTATACAATTCCCTTTGTCTAGCGGTACGATACTTGCCCGAGATTTGATCGTTGGTATCCTGATACCTTGTTCAATCTCGTTACCGGCAAGTCTCTTTACTCATTTCATAACACATCATCCCGTGATCAACTCCTTGATCACATTGTGCACATTATGATGATGTCCTACCGAGTGGGCCCAGAGATACCTCTCCGTTTACACGGAGTGACAAATCCCGGTCTCAATTCGTGCCAACCCAACAGACACTTTCGGAGATACCTGTAGTGTACCTTTATAGCCACCCAGTTACGTTGTGACGTTTGGCACACCCAAAGCACTCCTACGGTATCCGGGAGTTGCACAATCTCATGGTCTAAGGAAATGATACTTGACATTAGAAAAGCTTTAGCATACAAACTACATGATCTTTGTGCTAGGCTTAGGATTGGGTCTTTGTCCATCACATCATTCTCCTAATGATGTGATCCCATTATCAATGACATCCAATGTCCATGGTCAGGAAACCATAACCATCTATTGATCAACGAGCTAGTCAACTAGAGGCTTACTAGGGACATGGTGTTGTCTATGTATCCACACATGTATCTGAGTTTCCTATCAATACAATTCTAGCATGGATAATAAACGATTATCATGAACAAGGAAATATAATAATAACCAATTTATTATTGCCTCTAGGGCATATTTACAACAGTCTCCCACTTGCACTAGAGTCAATAATCCAGTTCACATCGATATGTGATTAACACTCAAGGTCACATTCCCATGTGACTAACACCCAAAGAGTCTACTAGAGTCAATAATCTAGTTCACATTACCTTGTGATTAACACTCGATGAGTTCTGGGTTTGATCATGTTATGCTTGTGAGAGATGTTATAGTCAACGGATCTGAATCCTTCAGATCCGTATGTACTTCGCAAATTTCTTATGTCATCTTGTAGATGCAACTACTACGCTACATTTGGAGCTATTCCAAATAACTGTTCTACTATACGAATCCAGTTTACTACTCAGAATAATCTGGATTAGTGTCAAAGTTTGCATCGGCGTAACCCTTTATGACGAACTCTTTTACCACCTCCATAATCGAGAAAATTCCTTAGTCCACAAGTTACTAAGGATAACTTTGACCGCTGTCCTGTGATCCATTCTTAGATCACTCTTGTACCCCTTGACTGACTCATGGCAAGGCACATTTCAGGTGCGGTACACAGCATAGCATACTGTAGAGCCTATGTCTTAAGCATAGGGGACGACCTTCGTCCTTTCTCTCTATTCTGCCGTGGTCGAGCTTTAAGTCTTAACTTCATACCTTACAACTCAGGCAAGAACTCCTTCTTTGACTGATCCATCTTGAACACCTTCAAGATCATGTCAAGGTATGTGCTCATTTGAAAGTACCATTAAGCGTTTTGATCTATCCTTATAGATCTTGATGCTCAATGTTCAAGTAGCTTGATCCAGGCTTTCCATTGAAAAACACTTTCCAAATAACCCTATATGCTTTCCAGAAATTCTACATCATTTCTGATCCATAATATGTCAACAACATATACTCATCAGAAATTCTATAGTGCTCCCACTCACTTCTTTGGAAATACAAGTTTCTCATAAACTTTGTATAAACCCAAAACTTTGATCATCTTATCAAAGCATACATTCCAACTCCGAGATGCTTACTCCAGTCCTCAGAAGGATTGCTGGAGCTTTGCATACTTATTAGCATCTTTCAGGATTGACAAAACCTTCCGGTTGTATCACATACAACCTTTCCTCAAGAAAATCGTCGAGGAAACAATGTTTTGACATCCTATCTGCAAGATTTCATAAATAATGCAGTAATCGCTAATATAATTCCAACAGACTCTTAGCATCGCTACGAGTGAGAAAGTCTCATCGTAGTCAACTCCTTGAACTTGTCGGAAAACATCTTAACGACAAGTCGAGCTTTCTTAATGGTGATACCTACCATCATTGTCCGTCTTCCTTTTAAAATCCATCTGTACTCAACAGCCTTACGACCATCGAGCCGTTCTGCCAAAGTCTACACTTTGTTTTCATACATGGATCCTCTCTCGGATTTTATGGCCTCGAGCCATTTATCGGAATCCGGGTCCACCATCGCTTCTCCATAGCTCGTAGGTTCATTGTTGTCTAGCAACATGACTTCCAAGACAGGATTACGTACCACTCTGAAGTAGTACGCATCCTTGTCATCCCACGAGGTTTGGTAGTGACTTGATCTGAAGTTTCATGATCACTATCATAAGCTTCCACTTCAATTGGTGTAGGCGCCACAGGAAGAACTCCTGTGCCCTGCCACACACTAGTTGAAGAGACGGTTCAATAACCTCATCAAGTCTCCACCATCCTCCCACTCAATTCTTTCGAGAGAAACTTTTCCTCGAGAAAGGACCCGATTCTAGAAACAATCCCTTATTGCTTTCGGATCTGAGACAGGAGGTATACCCAACTGTTTTGGGTGTCCTATGAAGATGCATTTATCCGCTTTGGGTTCGAGCTTATCAGCCTGAAACTTTTTCACATAAGCGTCGCAGCCCCAAACTTCTAAGAAATGACAGCTTAGGTTTCTCTAAACCATAGTTCATATGGTGTCATCTCATCGGAATTACGTGGTGCCCTATTTAAAGTGAATGTGGTTGTCTTTAATGCCTAACCCATAAACTATCGTGGTAATTCGATAAGAGACATCATGGTATGCATCATATCCAATAGGGTGCAGTTATGATGTTCGGACACACCATCACACTATGGTGTTCCAGGCTGTATTAGTTGTGAAACAATTTCCACAATGTCTTAATTCTGTGCCAAACTCGTAATTCAGATATTCATCTCTATGATCATATCATAGATATTTTATCCTCTTGTCACGACGATCTTTCAACTTCACCCTGAAATTACTTGAACCTTTCAATAATTCAGACTCGTGATTCATCAAGTAAATATACTCAACATCTACTCAAATCATCTGTGAAGTAAGAACATAACGATATCCACTACATGCCTCAGCACTCATTGGACTGCACACATCAAAATGTATTACTTCCAACAAGTTGCTTTCTAGTTCCATTTTACTGAAAACGAGGCTTTTCAGTCATCTTCCCCATGTGGTATGATTTGCATGTCTCAAGTGATTCAAAATCAAGTGAGTCCAAACGATCCATCTGTATAGAGTTTCTTCATGCATATCTACCAACAAACATGCTTCGCATGTCTCAATCCTTTCAAAAATGAGTGAGTCCAAAGATCCATCAACATGGAGCTTCTTCATGCGTTTTATACCGATATGACTCAATTGCAGTGCCACAAGTAGGTGGTACTATCATTACTATCTTATACTTTGGCATGAAATGTGTATCACTACGATCGAGATCAAACATCATTAGGTAGACATTGAAGTATTATTCAAATAAACAGAGTAACCATTATTCTCCTTAAATGAATAACCGTATCGCGATAGACATAATCCAATCATGTCTATGCTCAATGCAAACACCAAATAACAATTATTTAGGTTTTAATACCAATCTCGATGGTAGAGGGAGCGTACGATATTTGATCAACCTTGGAAATACTTCAAACACATATCGTCATCTCACCTTTAGCTAGTCTCCGTTTATTCCGTAGCTTTTATTTTGAGTTACTAACACTTAGCAACTGAACCGGTATCTAATACCCTGGTGCTACTAGGAGTACTAGTAAAGTACACATTAACATGATACATCCAATATACTTCTATCGACCTTGCCAACCTTCTTATCTACCAAGTATCTAGGGTAATTCTGCTCCAGTGGCTGTTCCCTTTATTACAGAAGCACTTAGTCTCGGGTTTGGGTTCAACCTTGGGTTTCTTCACTAGAGCAGCAGCTGATTTGCCGTTTCATGAAGCATCCCTTTTTGCCCTTGCCCTTCTTGAAACTAGTGGTTTCACCAACCATCAACAATTGATGCTCCTTCTTGATTTCTACTTTTGTGGTGTCAAACATCGCGAATATCTCAAGGATCATCATATATGTCCCTGATATATTATAGTTCATCACGAAGCTCAAGCAGCTTGGTGGTAATGACTTCGGAGAACCATCACTATTTCATCTGGAAGATCAACTCCCACTCGATTCAAGCGATTGTTGTACTCAGACAATCTGAGCACAAGTTCAACAATTGAGCTTTTCTCCCTTAGTTTGCAGGCTAAGAAAATCGTCGGAGGTCTTATACCTCTTGACGTGGGCACGAGCCTGAAATCCCAATTTCAGCCCTCGAAACATCTCATATGTTTCGCGACGTTTCAAAACGTCTTCGGTGCCTCAACTCTAAGCCGTTTAACTGAACTATCACGTAGTTATCAAAATGTGTATGTCAGATGTTCGCAACATCCACAGACAACGTTCGAGGTTCAGCACACTGAGCGGTGCATTAAGGACATAAGCCTTCTATGAAGCAATGAGGACAATCCTCAGTTTACGGACCTAGTCCGCATAATTGCTACTATCAACTTTCAACTAAATTTTCTCTAGGAACATATCTAAACAGTAGAACTGAAGCGCGAGCTACGACATAATTTGCGAAGACCTTTTGACTATGTTCAGGATAATTAAGTTCATCTTATGAACTCCCACTCAGATAGACATCCCTCTAGTCATCTAAGTGATTACATGATCCGAGTCAACTAGGCCGTGTCCGATCATCACGTGAGACGGACTAGTCATCATCAGTGAACATCTTCATGTTGATCGTATCTACCATACGACTCATGCTCGACCTTTCGGTCTCTTGTGTTCCGAGGCCATGTCTGTACATGCTAGGCTCGTCAAGTCAACCTAAGTGTTTGCATGTGTTCCGAGGCCATGTCTGTACATGCTAGGCTCGTCAACACCCGTTGTATTCGAACGTAAGAATCTATCACACCCGATCATCACGTGGTGCTTCGAAACGACGAACTTCGCAACGGTGCACAGTTAGGGGGAACACTTTCTTGAAATTTTAATGAGGGATCATCTTATTTACTACCGTCGTTCTAAGCAAATAAGATGTATAAACATGATAAACATCACATGCAATCAAATAGTGACATGATATGGCCAATATCATATTGCTCCTTTTGATCTCCATCTTCGGGGCTCCATGATCATCATCGTCACCGGCATGACACCATGATCTCCATCATCATGATCTCCATCATCGTGTCTTCATGAAGTTGTCTCGCCAACTATTACTTCTACTACTATGGCTACCGGTTAGCAATAAAGTAAAGTAATTACATGACGTTTATGTTGACACGCAGGTCATAAATAAATAAAGACAACTCCTATGGCTCCTGCCGGTTGTCATACTCATCGACATGCAAGTCGTGATTCCTATTACAAGAACATGATCAATCTCATACATCACATATATCATTCATCACATCCTTTGGCCATATCACATCACATAGCATACCCTGCAAAAACAAGTTAGACGTCCTCTAATTGTTGTTTGCATGTTTTACGTGGCTGCTATGGGTTTCTAGCAAGAACGTTTCTTACCTACGCAAAAACCACAACGTGATATGCCAATTGCTATTTACCCTTCATAAGGACCCTTTTCATCGAATCCGATCCGACTAAAGTGGGAGAGACAGACACCCGCTAGCCACCTTATGCAACTAGTGCATGTCAGTCGGTGGAACCAGTCTCACGTAAGAGTACGTGTAAGGTCGGTCCGGGCCGCTTCATCCCACAATGCCGCCGAATCAAGATTGGACTAGTAACGGTAAGCATATTGAACAAAATCAACGCCCACAACTACTTTGTGTTCTACTCGTGCATAGAAACTACGCATAGACCTAGCTCTGATGCCACTGTTGGGGAACGTAGCATAAATTCAAAATTTTCCTACGTGTCACCAAGATCTATCTATGGAGTCATCTAGCAACGAGGGAGGAGTGGATCTACATACCCTTGTAGATCGCGCGTGGAAGCGTTCAAGAGAACGGGGTTGATGGAGTCGTACTCGTCGTGATCCAAATCACCGATGATCCTAGCGCCGAACGGACGGCACCTCCGCGTTCAACACACGTACGGAGCAGCGACGTCTCCTCCTTCTTGATCCAGCAAGGGGGAGGAGAGGTTGATGGAAGATGGCTCCAGCAGCAGCACGACGGCGTGGTGGTGGTGAAGCTGCAGTACTCCGGCAGGGCTTCGCTAAGCACTATGGAGGAGGAGGAGGTGTTGGAGAGGGAGAGGGAGGCACCAAAGGCCAAGGTGAGAAGTCCTCCATCTCCCCCACTATATATAGGGGGGCCTAGGGGGGGGGCGCCGCCCTAGGAGATCCAATCTCCTAGGGGGGCGGCGGCCAAGGGAGGAATCCCTCCTCCCCAAGGCACCTAGGAGGTGCCTTCCCCTCTTAGGACTCTTCCTTAGGGTTTCCCCCACCCTTAGGCGCATGGGCCCTAGGGGAAAGTGGCTCCCCAGCCCACTTTGGGCTGGATCCCTTCCCACTTCAGCCCATGGGGCCCTCCGGGATAGGTGGCCCCACCTGGTGGACCCCCGGGACCCTTCCGGTGGTCCCGGTACAATACCGGTGACCCCGAAACTTGTCCCGATGGCCGAAATAGCACTTCCTATATATAATTCTTTACCTCCGGACCATTCCGGAACTCCTCGTGACGTCCGGGATCTCATCCGGGACTTCTAACAACATTCGGGTTACTGCATATACATATCCCTACAACCCTAGCGTCACCGAACCTTAAGTGTGTAGACCCTACGGGTTCGAGAGACATGCAGACATGATCGAGATGACTCTCCGGTCAATAACCAACAGTGGGATCTGCATACCCATGTTGGCTCCCACATGTTCCACGATGATCTCATCGGATGAACCACGATGTCAAGGACTTAATCAATCCCGTATACAATTCCGTTTGTCTAGCGGTATGATACTTGCCCGAGATTCGATCGTCGGTATCCCGATACCTTGTTCAATCTCGTTACCGGCAAGTCTCTTTACTCGTTTCGTAACACATCATCCCGTGATCAACTCCTTGATCACATTGTGCACATTATGATGATGTCCTACCGAGTGGGCCCAAAGATACCTCTCCGTTTACACGGAGTGACAATTCCCAGTCTCGATTCGTGCCAACCCAACAGACACTTTCGGAGATACCTATAGTGTACCTTTATAGCCACCCAGTTACGTTGTGACGTTTGGCACACCCAAAGCACTCCTACGGTATCCGGGAGTTTCACAATCTCATGGTCTAAGGAAATGATACTTGACATTAGAAAAGCTTTAGCATATGAACTACATGATCTTTGTGCTAGGCTTAGGATTGGGTCTTTGTCCATCACATCATTCTCCTAATGATGTGATCCCGTTATCAATGACATCCAATGTCCATGGTCAGGAAACCGTAACCATCTATTGATCAACGAGCTAGTCAACTAGAGGCTTACTAGGGACATGGTATTGTCTATGTATCCACACATGTATCTGAGTTTCCTATCAATACAATTCTAGCATGGATAATAAATGATTATCATGAACAAGGAAATATAATAATAACCAATTTATTATTGCCTCTAGGGCATATTTCCAACAGAAACCAGCCCTCATGAGAAAGCGGTAGACAGAGAGGTCGAGGACGATAATTATATGCCTCCCTCCGAAGATGAGGCAAGCCTCGACGACGACGAATTCGTCATGCCAGAGGATCTCGTCGAGCAAGAGCGTTTTCAACGCAGGCTTATGGCCACGGCAAGAAGCCTCAAGAAAAAACAGCAACAACTCAGAGCTGATCAAGATTTGCTAGTTGACAGATGGACTGAAGTCCTTGCGGCTGAAAAGCATAAACTCGAACACCCCTCCAAGAGCTACCCAAAGCGTAGGTTGCTACCACAATTAGAGGAGGAAGCACTCGATGCGGCCGACCGGCCACCTCGTGGCCGCGACAGAGAGGCCTCTCGGCCCTCCACTCAAGCTGCACCCCGTACCAAGGCACGGGACTATGCGCTGGACTTACGAGATATGTTGGAGGACAAGCCTAAACAAACAAGATCGATTTACGGATCGCGTGGGCGCCCCACGGCTCGAGACAGCATCCGTCACGCCGGCCACAAATTTGGCAGAGCCGAACACAGTAGACAAGGCTCACTGGAGCTACGTCATGATATAGCCCAGTACAGAGGCGCCACACACCCACTCTGCTTCACAGACGAAATAATGGGTCATCAAATCCCCGAGGGTTTCAAACCCGTAAACATCAAATCATATGATGGCACAACAGATCCTGCGGTATGGATTGAGGATTATCTCCTTCATATCCATATGGCCCGTGGCGACGATTTCCACGCCATCAAATAGCTCCCACTCAAACTTAAAGGACCAGCTCGGCATTGGCTTAACAGCTTGCCAACAGGATCAATCAGTTGTTGGGAGGACCTGGAAGCCGCATTCCTTGACAATTTCCAGGGCACTTATGTGCGACCCCCAAACGCCGATGACCTAAGCCACGTAATTCAGCAGCCAGATGAATCGGCCAGGCAATTCTAGACACAGTTCTTAAGAAAGAAAAATCAAATAGTCGACTGTACGGACGCTGAGGCCCTAGCAGCCTTCAAGCACAATATCCGTGACGAGTGGCTAGCCCGGCACCTTGGACAGGAAAAGCCGAAATCTATGGCAGCACTCACGACACTCATGACCCGCTTTTGCACGGGAGAAGACAGCTGGCTTGCTTGTAGCAACAATATAACCAAAAACCCTGGTAATTCGGACACCAGGGACAGTGGTGGCGGGGCGCATTGAACCAAGCAGAAGCGCCGCATTAACGGCAACAATGCTGAGGATACGGCAGTTAATGCCGGATTCAGAGGCTCTAAATTCGGTTAGTGGAAGAAGCCATTCAAAAGGAATCCTAGGGGCCCGTCCAGTTTGGACCGAATACTCGACCGCTTATGCCAGATACATGGCACCCCCGAAAAGCTGGCCAATCACACCAACAAGGATTGTTGGGTATTCAAGCAGGCAGGCAAGCTAAATGCCGAAAACAAAGACAAGGGGCTGCATAGCGATGACGACGAGGAGCCCCGGCCGCCGAACAACAGGGGACAAAAGGGTTTTCTCCCACAAGTGCGGACGGTGAACATGATATACGCAACCCACATCCCCAAGAGGGAGCGGAAGCGCGCGTTAAGGGACGTATACGCGATAGAGCCAGTCGCCCCAAAGTTCAACCCATGGTCCTCCTGCCCGATCACCTTTGGTCGAAGGGACCACCCCACTAGCACCCATCACGGCGGCTTCGCCGCATTGGTTCTAGACCCAATTATTGACGGATTTCATCTCACTAGAGTCCTTATGGACGGCGGCAGCAGCCTAAACCTGCTTTACCAGGATACAGTGCGGAAAATGGGCATAGATCCCTCGATGATTAAGCCCACCAAAACGACCTTTAAAGGCGTAATACCAGGTGTAGAGGCCAACCGTACAGGCTCAGTCACACTTGAAGTGGTCTTCGGATCTCCAGATAATTTCCGAAGCGAGCAGTTAATCTTCGACATAGCCCCGTTTCGTAGTGGTTATCACGCACTGCTCGGGCGAACCACATTCGCTAAGTTCAATGCGGTACCGCATTATGCATACCTTAAGCTCAAGATGCCAGGCCCTCGAGGAATAATTACGGTCAATGGAAACACCGAACGCTCCCTCCGAACGGAGGAGCACACGGCGGCCCTTGCGGCGGAAGTTCAAAGCAGCCTCTTTAGGCAGTTCTCCAGTCCGACCACTTAACGACCGGACACCGTCAAGCGCGCCCGGAGTAACCTACAACAAGACCGCCTGGCACGATCCGAGCAGGCGTAGCAATGCGGCCCCAACCCCAACCCTCGCAAAAAGGCGACGCCAGTACTTCGCGTACATAACTATGCTCTAGAGATACCATGGGCACAGGGGGAGGGGCACCACCACGGCACGCCCAAAACACGGCTTAAACCGCACCAGGGGCTGCCGATTTTTAAAATTTTCTCTTACTTTCAGGACTCCACTCTTCGGAAGGCCTGTTCAGCAGTTCAGTTGCCGCACAAACGATGCAAGAACCAGGGAAGCAGCCAAGCCACGCCGCATTACGGAACTCCCAGGTGGTCTCTGTCACGAGCAGTATACCTGTTTCGCACATTATTCCGCAGCTTGCCCCTGGAGCGGACATGTTACATAGTCCAACCTTTTGCTTATCGCATTATTTGTATCGCTCTGCTTTGATCGCATCTCTTTTTAATAAACAATGCATAGCTTTTGTCTATTTTTGCATTACTTTTTTTATATATTTATATATGTTCCTTAACGACATGTTGCACCCGTACACTTTGGTACGGCCAAAATACACCAGGGGCTTCCGTACCCCTCAACATGGTGTGAGAAGTCCGAACACTTTAACAAGTACGACACCCCGAACTTATAGCATTATATGCATCGGCTCCGAATCATGTCTTGGGTCAATAGTTGGGTTTGCCCGGCTCCTATGTTTTGGTGCCTTACGTTCCGTTATATCGGCTAAGGTAGCACTAGGAGAACCACTGCGATTGTGCCCCGGTTGAGCTGGGTCGAGCACCTCAGTGGATAAAGCTAAAACTGACCGTCATGATGAGGCGAGAGCCAGTCGCTGTTCGAGAGGTGTTTTCGAGTCCTTAAAGACTTATGCCGCTTAGGGCGAGGAGCCGGCTCTGTCCGGCTAAGGCGTGGATAGCGCCCCGAACTTGGTCTTCCGAATACTAGGGGCTTCGCCGAAATTTAAAATTATAGAATTCTATGGCTAAGTGAGAGTGTTCGATTGCCTTGTTCGTTGGGCTGAGATCCTCCCTCGAAGGACCCAAACAAGGGAAAAAGAGCCCTCAGGTTTATCCCCGAACACCCCAGCACTAGCGGCACGGGGGCAGAAGCCGATGACTCGCCATCTCTCAGAATTGATAAACAGTCGCACAGAAGGTAATATTTTAAATTCTAACAGCATTACTTAAGCGCATATGAACAAGTTTTCAGCGCACAGGATAAAACGAGTGAGTTTTACTCAAAAATTACATCCATAGAACATTCCTCCGCCACAAGGCGGGCACCCTTCAGAACATCCTTATAATAATTTTCGAGCTTGCGATGCTCTTTCCCCGGCGGTGGCCCATCCTTCACAAGCTTCTCAGCATCCAGCTTGCCCCAGTGCACCTTCGCACGGGCAAGGGCCCTACGGGCACCTTCAATGCAGACGGAGCGCTTGATGACTTCGAGCCTTGGACAGGCCTCCACCAGCCGCCGCACCAGCCCGAAATAGCTCCCAGGCTGAGCCTCTCCAGGCCACAGCCGAACTATGAGGCCCTTCATGGCCTGTTCGGCCGCCTTGTGGAGCTCGACCAGTTGCTTCAACTGGTCGCTCAGGGGCACGGGATGTCCGGCCTCAGCGTACTGAGACCAGAACACCTTCTCCGTCGAGCTGCCCTCCTCGGCTCGATAGAATGCGGCGGCATCAGATACACTCCGGGAAAGATCTGCGAACGCGCCTGGAGAACTCCAGATTTGGGTAAGTAACAAGTAACTCACGCTTATGTGTTTACTTTGCATAAAGAATGCCTTACCCGCCGCTATCTTCTTCACCTCATCCAACTCCTGGAGGGTCTTCTGGGATTCGGCCTTGGCAGACTTGGCACTTTCAGTAGCCGCCGCGAGCTCGGACGCTCGCGCCCTTGAGTCACGCTCCAAACTCTCATGTTTTTCCATGAGAGCTTGGAGCTCTTGCCGCACCTTGCCAACCTCGGCCTCATACTTTTCTCGCTCAGTGCGCTCCGCGGCCGATCTCTTCTCGGCCTCGAGCAGCGCTTGCTTCAGGGTCGCCACCTCAGACGTGGCCCCTACAATAGCCACGATAATCCTGTCATTTTTTGCAATTGCACCTTTTTATATATACATATATTTTATTTAAATAAGGTATTTCTTACCTTCATTGTCCTCAAGCTGCTTCTTGGCACGTCCGAGCTCTTGCTCGGACCGCTCGAGTTCTGCTTTAGCACGTCCACTTTCGTAGTCAGTGCGGCGGACGCCAGCAGGGAAGCCTGCACACGCATATTGACTCTTTTTAGACTCCTGCGATTTTTTATTTTGATCCTCTATTCGGCTTTTCTTTCCGAACGCCAAACAGAGCATCAGGGGCTACTGTCTATGCGGTAATGTTATTTACACATTCTTTACTTACCTCAAAGCCTGTTAAAAGGCTTGTACAAGCTTCAGTCAATCCGCTCTTGGCGGACTGAACCTTCTGGATCACCGCACTCATAATAGTGCGGTGCCCCTCGTCGATGGAGGCGCCTTGGAGCGCCTCCAACATATTGTCCGGCGCCTCTGGTTAGACGGAGGTCGCCGCCGCGGTGGGCTTGCTCCTCTTGGAAGGAGGTTCCCCGCCAGACTCTGGAACCTTTGAAGGTTCCGAAGCGGTGTCTGGACTAGGGCCGGACTTGGAGCCCTGGGGGGTTTCGTCCCCTTTACTCCTGGGGTCCGGGTGGCCGCCTTGTGGCGCCTCCAGGACCACCTCCTCCCGGATTGGACCCTGTTGGGACAACACTTCGATGTCGTCCGTAGGGCGGGGGGAGGAAGCCGTCGGTAGCGAGTTCACGTCCGACGAGTCCAGTGAGCCGCTCGATGACGCGTCGAGTCGGTCTTTGGGTGGGCTGCATAAACATATTCGACATAAGGGAAAGCTGTGCAATAAACGAATATTATGAAATCACTCCGGTATCCGGATACTTACGATTTCGCCAGGGGCTTGGCCCTGGGTGGCCACTCCTCTTCATCATTGTCAGCGTTGGTGGAGTAGTCCGGAGGAGGGATTCTCCCCTTCTTGGACCCTTCAGCCTCCCCAGTTGGGGAGGCCTTCCTTTTCTTCCCTTCCCCCGCTGGAGGGGGAGGGATCTCTTCTTCCTCCTCCTCATCTTCCTGGGAGGAGTGCGCCTCAGAACCGTCGGATGATGGATCCAATGCCTCCTGGAGCCGGGCACTCTTTCGAGTCCCTGCAGCCTTTCTCGCGGCCTTCTTCTCCAGCACCACATAGGGTGCCGGAACCAGCAGCTTCGCCAATAGAGCATCCGCTGGGCCTTCGGGCAGAGGAGCCAGACAGTTGATCTGCCCGGACTTCGCCTGCCAAACCTGTCAAAGGTAAGGGAGCTTAGATCTCGCACAGAGTTGAACTATGAAAAACTAGTACCCTGTAAAAGGTACAAAAAACTTACCGCGCTAGCATGACGCTGCGCGCCGTATCCGCGATCCTCGGCGGCAGATGCGGGAGCCTCGGCACCTTTGAAGAGCACCTTCCAGGCATCTTCGTACGTCGTGTCGAAGAGCCTGCTCAGAGTTTGGTGTCGCACTGGATCAAACTCCCACAGGTTAAAAGCCCGTTGTTGGCACGGGAGGATCAAGCGGATGAGCATAACCTGGACTACATTGACAAGCCCGAGCTGCTTGTTCACCAGGGATTGGATGCATGTTTGTAGTCCGTCACCTCCTTTTTGCTACCCCACGACAGGCCCGTCTCTTTCCAGGACGTGAGCCGCGTTGGGGGTCCGGACCGAAACTCATGGGGTGCGACCCATTCGGCGTTGCGCGGCTCGGTGATGTAGAACCACCCCGATTGCCACCCCTTCAGGGTCTCCACAAAGGAGTCCTCGAGCCATAGGACGTTGGCCATCTTGCCCACCATGGCGCCTCCCTACTCCGCCTGGTTGCCGCGCACCACCATTGGCTTGACGTTGAAGGTCTTGAGCCATAGGCCGAAATGGGGGCGGATGCGGAGGAAAGCCTCGCACACGACGATAAACGCCGAGATGTTGAGGACAAAATTCGGGGCCAGATCGTGGAAATCCAGGCCGTAGTAGAACATGAGCCCCCGGACAAATGGGTGGAGAGGGAAGCCCAGTCCGCGGAGGAAATGGGGGAGGAACACCACCCGCTCATGGGGCCTAGGGGTGGGGATGAGCTGGCCCTTTTCGGGGAGCCGGTACGCGATGTCGTTAGACAGGTATCCGGCCTTCCTCAGCTTTTTGATATGTCCCTCCGTGACGGAGGAGACCATCCACTTGCCTCCCGCTCCGGACATGGCTGGAGAAGGTTGAGGTGAGGAGTGCGGACTTGGGCGCTGGAGCTCGAGTGCGCAAGAATGGATAGGCGAAGGAGGAAGAGGGCGTAGGTGAAAAGGTGGATCCTTATCCCCTTATATGGGTGGACGCAACTACATGTCCCCACCAGCCTGGTAAAACTCGCTTATCTCCCAAGCGCCGTAATCAAAGGCGCGGTTGGGTTACCCACGCCCGTATTGATGAGAATCCCGGAATAAGGGGACACGATCTCTGCTTTAACAAGACGTGCCAAGGAAACCGCCTCGCATAACGCGCTGAGATGGGACAGTAAAACGGTTCGAATAAAAGCTTGGCCGTGGTGTGATGTCACACTACGGAGTGCGTCAGCAGATTAGATTTGTGTAAATATTATTCTCTCTATGGCAATATGTGGAAACTTATTTTGCAGAGCCGGACACTACCTTTGTGTTCAAAAATCTTCTATGAAGTACTTGGAGGAGGAACCCGCCTTGCAATGCCGAAGACAATTTGCGCGCCGGACTCGTCGTCATTGAAGCCTGGTTCAGGGGCTACTCAGGGAGTCCTGGATTAGGGGGTGTCCGGATGGCCGAACTATACCTTCAGCCGAACTCCAGGACTATGAAGATACAAGATTGAAGACTTCGTCCCGTGTCCGGAAGGGACTTTCCTTGGCGTGGAAGGCAAGCTTGGCGATACGGATATTCAGATCTCCTACCATTGTAACCCACTCTATGTAACCCTAACCCTATCCGGTGTCTATATAAACCGGAGGGTTTTAGTCCGTAGGACGACATACACATCAACAATCATACCATAGGCTAGCTTCTAGGGTTTAGCCTATCTGATCTCGTGGTAGATCAACTCTTGTAATACCCATACCATCAATATTAATCAAGCAGGACGTAGGGTTTTACCTCCATCGAGAGGGCCCGAACCTGGGTAAAACTTCGTGTCCCCTACCTCCTGCTACCATGCGGCCTAGACACACAGTTCGGGACCCCCTAGCCGAGATCCGCCGATTTTGACACCGACAACGATGGCGACGGATTCCCCTCTTCGGAGCCCCGAACGGACTCCAGATCAGCCCTCCCGAGAGGTTTTAGGGCTTGGCGGCGGCTCCGTATCGTAAAACATGATGAATTCTTCTCTTTGATTTTTTTCTCCCCGAAACACAATATATAGAGTTGGAGTTGGAGTCGGAGGAGCTCCAGGGGGCCCACGAGGTAGGGGGGCGTGCCCCCACCCTCATGGACAGGTGGTGGGCCCCCCTGGCCTTCATCTTTTGCAGGTATTTTTTATATTTTCCAAAAAGTTGCTCCGTGATGTTTCAGGTCATTCCGAGAACGTTTTTTCTGCACATAAATAACACCATGGTAATTCTGCTGAAAACAACGTCAGTACGGGTTAGTTCCATTCAAATCATGCAAGTTAGAGTCCAAAACAAGGGCAAAAGTGTTTGGAAAAGTAGATACGATGGAGACGTATCACTAATCCACTACGATTTGGATATTTGATCCGAGGGGCCTCTGGCCTGATAGCACTAACCATCACGTGGGCATAGTATGGGCGTTCTGCGTCGTATGCATCAGCCGAAGCTTAATAGACGTCAGCAACTGAGCAGCGCGCGCCGGGTTGGACTGGTAAGCACCTGCCTTTTTGAAGGAGGTTGCTAGGTCTGCTCACCGGCCACGTACGCAACGTGTAGGATTTCCCGGGGAGATGGCCCATGACCCCCGGGGGCATAGGTTTAGTCCGGCGTGCTAACCTCTCTATTAAGCCTAGGTCGGGTTGCGGCGTATTGTTTGGCCGAGGTCGGGCATGACCCAGGAAAGTGTGTCCAGCCGGAGTTAATCGAGCGTGGTGGGTAAGTTGGTGCACCCCTGCAAGGAAGAAAACATCTATCGATAGCCTGTCCTACGGTAACGGACACTTGGAGTTGTATCCCGATCGATACAACTAGAACTGGATACTTGTGATGAGAAAAGGGTGGACATGAGAAATGGATAGTATGGCTCTGGGATTGCTTTCTCGCATGGAGTCGAGAAAGGATCTCTAGCCGAGGTTGATAACACTACTACTACTTTACATTATGTCGATCTGTACTCTTCTATATGCTGCAAGATGCTTGAAGATGTTAGTCTTCGATAGGCTAGGCTTTCCCCTTCTTTTCTGGCATTCTGCAGTTTAGTCCACAGATACAGCCCTTTTCCTTTGATACAGAGGCATACTTAGTTTAGATCTGATCTAAGTCTTGCGAGTACTTTGGATGAGTACTCGCGGTTGCTTTGCTACCTCTTTTCCCCCATACCCGATTGTTGTGACCAGATGACGGATCCCAGGAGCCAGACGACACCACTGATGACTACTGCTACCCCGAGGATGCCTACTACTATGTGACGGCCGCTGATGACTTGGAGTAGTTAGGAGGCTCCCAGGCAGGAGGCCTTGCCTTTTCGATCGATGTTGTTTTGTGCTAGCCTTCTTAAGGCAAACGTGTTTAACTTATGTCTGTGCTCAGATATTGTTGCTTCCGCTGACTCTTGTGTTTTCAAGCTTATGTATTCGAGCCCTCGAGGCCCCTGGCTTGTAATATAAAGCTTGTATTATATTAATTTGTGTCTAGAGTTGTGTTGTGATATCTTCCCGTGAGTCCTTGATCTTGATCATACACATTTGCGTGTATGATTAGTGTACGATTGAATCGAGGGCGTCACAGTCACAGTAACATATTATGTTACCACATGCATCTCTTTCCTCATTAAATACTTGCCACATAAGACTAGCCATAGTGGGAGTAACTTCAGCAGTAACATCGAGTCCAACTCAGTAAATTTACTTATGTGGCAATGAGTTAATGAGGAGAGAGGTAGTTATAGTAACTTAGCTAGTTACCGTAACATCACATGTCCCAATGCAATATGAGTCTATAACCTAATAAATGAATCTTTGCATGTTACCACCCTTAAGTTACTACCCACTATGGAGGTAGTAACATAGTCTAGGGATATGTGTATGTTACTATCCATTGTGGCTAGTCTAAACAAAATTGTCTTGGAATGTGTTAAGTTACTAGTTAAGTTACCCTCACTATGGCTAGCCTTATATAGAAAAACAACCTCAACAGCCACCCACCGCCGCCAAATCCAGCACTATTCCCCTTAGGCCAACTCCACCGCGCGACCCCAAACGGACGTTCGTTTTGTCCGGATTCTGTCCGTTTGGGTAGGGATTTGGGGTCGTGTCCGGGCGTGTCCTTGGATGCGGTGGCCGTGCGCCCAGCGTGCGGCCGCATCCGTTTACCCCATCCTGTCCGCGACTATTTAAAAAAAGAGCAATGTTTCAAATGCCAAGCCCTAGTTCACGGCCCTAGTTTATCACGCCGGCAACAAAGCCAGCGGTCTACACGTCCATCGCCAGCGGCCGACAACACAGCCAGCCTCCAAAATGAATATTTGTCCTCGCCGGCAACACAGCCAGCGGCCGGCAACACAGCCGGCCTCCAAAATGAATGTTTTCTCGCCGGCACACTGCCAGCGGCCCAGCGGGCGGGCGACACCTATGCCAGCCTCCAAAAAGAACGGCCACGCCGATCGGACGACCTAGTTCAGGCCTTCGGCGTCGAGCATCTCCTTCTGCCTGGCCTCGAACTAGGCCCTCGTCTTGTCGCTCATCTTCGATAAGTCCACGCTTATGATCGCAAGGGCCACCTCCTTTGCTTTGGTGGCGGCATTGGTGGCCTCGATCTCGAGCTGCCTCTACCTGGCCTTGACGTTGTCGGCCTCGATGTTGAGCTGCCTTTGCCGGGCGGCCTCTTCCATGTCGAGCTGCCTTTGCCGGGCCGCCTCCTCCATGTCGATCTTCCTCTTCTTGGCCGCCTCCTCCATCTCAAGCTTCTTTCTTTGAAGGTCTAGGTATTGCTTCATTTTGCTCGTCCTTGCTTTGCCACTTCTTCTCGTCCCTCACATCCTTTTGAGACATCATGCCATG
Organism: Triticum aestivum; assembly: GCF_018294505.1. Classification (NCBI taxonomy): domain Eukaryota; kingdom Viridiplantae; phylum Streptophyta; class Magnoliopsida; order Poales; family Poaceae; genus Triticum; species Triticum aestivum. The sequence goes on along the minus strand of NC_057800.1, from coordinate 685,432,794 downwards.
CAAAGTGTCATGCAATGCCATGGATGAGGCATCACGTATGTCATCAACCTTGGAGTTGGTCTTGCCCCTCGGCCTCTTCAATGCCTCGCCATCTCCACCTCCGGCGAACTTGGCCGTCTTCAGTCCTCTCTTCCTTTGTAGTTCACGGTATTGGTCCTTGAACTTAGGGCAATTGTTGATGAGCATCCAACAATGTGTAAGAGTGAATGGCTTGTCATTGTGTCGGGCCTTGAATGCCTCCAAAGATTGAAATGCCTACAACACATGATCAACAAGAAGTGAACATGCAAACATATACAAGGCCGAAGTCTCATGGCCGTAGCAAGGAAAGGGCTAGGAAGAGGAGAGCATACCGTGTGCCCAACGCCGAGACCACTCACGGGCCGTGCTTGAACACTCTCAAATGCGGCTTGATACTTGTTGCACTCTTGTTGGATGAACAACCATCTCTTTTGAATCGAGCCGATGCCACGGTTGCTTGTAATTTGGTAGGGCTCGAACATCTTATTTTCATTGAATGTTTTGTGGACTCTCGTCCAAAAAACAATGCCCTTTTGTTGCGCGCCGGTCCTCGGATCTTGGCTAATCTCCATCCAAGCTTGGCAAATCAACTTGTTCTCATCTTGTGTGTATGAACCCGTGCGAATGCTCTTCCTCTTCTTTTGTGCTTCCGCTTGGGTGATCTCGTCGATGAACAATGGCTCGCCACTAATATCAACGTCATTGCCTTCTTCTTCATCACCATCACCTTCAACATAGATGTCATCGTCTTCATGCCACGAGTCACCATGGTCGTAGTCAGCACGGTCATCGGCCTCTTCATCGGGCACCTACTGGGCACGACCATCCTGAATTTGGGTCTCCTCGGGGTCGTAGGCAAGGCCATGCCCACCCTCGAAGATCACGTCCTCCATGTACTGGTTGTAGAAGGGGTCATCGACCGTTGGCATTGGGGTTGGCATTCTGTCAAACAAGACGCGGGGGGGGGGGGCATGGTAGCCGTGAACGGTGCCCGTGCCTGCTTTCTTTGCATCTCGACGGACGGCCGGCCGCCGCTGCTGGACCCAGGCGTGACGTTGAGGTTGATGACGGCCGCGGGACGCGCTGTCGACGGCGCGAACAAGCCCACGCCCGGCGACCCCGTGAAACGGGTCTGGCCGTCGTGCCTTGGCGGAGGAAAGCCGGGCGACATGGGCGCGGTGCGCGAGGTCGGCGACTGACAGTGCGTAGGTCGGGCGATCGACGAGCCTGTGCTCACCGGGCCGACGGCCGCTGCAGGGAACCCGGCCGGACGGCCCATGCCAAGCATGAGGATGGCGTGCGCTTTGTTGACGAGGTCCTTCTTCTCGTCGGCCGCGGCCTTGCGCCGCGCGGCCTCTAGCTCATCGCACTGGGCGGCGAACTTGGCCGCGGCGGCATTGACCTTGACGACCGCTCTCCGTTCCCCCCTCTTCGCCGATTCCGCGTCCAACTTGGCGATCTCCTCCGGCGTGCACTCCGACCGCGGCTTCCTTGGCGCCTTCTTCTTCACCTTTGCGGGCGGGTCGACGGCCAGGCTGCCGGAACTCGGCGGGGCGTCGGCCATGGACGGGGGAGAGAGGGGGCGGCAGGAGGGACGTGGGAGGGTTTGGGGGAAAATGGCGCCAAATGGGCGTGGGGGGTTTGGTTTCTCCCACCGACAGGCGGGCCAGGGGAGGACAAGCGCGCGCGTCCCGCCCGTCCGCGCGCTATCCGTTTCACCCCCAAACCGGCGCAAACTAGGACCGGGTATCGGTCGAAAGCGGACACAAAGCGGACAAAAGTCTATTTGCGCCCGCGCGCTGGGCCGTCTCGTTTGTCTCTTTTACCCCAAACGAACGGGGGCGGACAGGATAGGGTCGCGCGGTGGAGTTGGCCTTACCCGGCGCCGCTAAGTGCTCAGATGCAAATCTTCAGCTCGATTCTTCGTCTCCTCCGAAGCCCTGACGTTGCCGCTTCTTCTGCCCCGATGCGCCGCCTCTCCTCTCTGTCGCGACCACTTCACTCCTTCATGCCCTCTCCCCCGCCTCGCTGGTGGCCACCAGCGCTTGCGCGACGAGTTTTCTCACCCAGTAAGCCTCCCAATCCAACTGTCCGTCGTGTTTCCAGGTATGTTTTCTTATTCTCCGTGCTAAAGATTGTGCCTTTAGTTGTTGCTATAAAATTCTAGATCTGGATCGCGACCAGAATTGGGCCTTTATTTACCCTGGTTGGGGGTAGGGTTTGAGAGAAAAAGACGGAAAGGAAATAAAAACAATAATCAATTTTAGGCTTTTGTTCAGAACTTCATATTACATTCCTGTTTTGATACCCTGACCGATCGGTGATACCATCTTATTTGTGTCGGGTGCTGAGATTGACTTTATACGTTGTTGGTGATAGATTTCCTCTTGGATTTCGGAACATGGCCAGCAGGCCCAGCACCACTGAAGTGGAAGGGGATGATTCTGGTAAACCAGACATGCGACTGCTTATCAATTCTTCCGTCACGCAAAACATGAACAACATGGAGACAAGGAGCACAACAGGGGAACCCCATGGCATGTTATGCCGAGGTTATAGATGACAAACGTGATACATGGGGGAAAACTGTTGGTTATGAGGAAGAAACCGTGGACAGTGAGGACGAAGAATATGGGAACTGCGATACACTGATGTCTCGATACCCCTTTAAACCGTGTGCGCCCTCTGGCTGTGATTCCGAAGAGCAGGTATTGTGATGGTTCTATATACAAGTGCACACACTCATGGAAAAGAGAATGTCTTATTGCAGACCGCAGTGAGAGTAAGTGATCGGTACCTCTTTTCCTTCTTTTTGTTGGTATTAGACATTTTGCAGTATATTGGTCAACTGATATATCCTTTGCTAAAATCTTGAGTTCAATTTTGCTTTATTTGTTTACTTTCACTAGTTTAATGCCAGTGCATTGCCACCAAGCAAAGGATATCTCGTCAAAGGGTACTCGGGGGATGAATTCGTTAGGTGTAAGCAAAAAAGTAGCAGACAGCTAGCCGTTGTGCCTTAAAGAAAATTCGGTGTGCCTTTAGACGTTGTCTTAGTCATTGCTGCGATTCATTGGAAATTGCATCACTCCATAATGTTATTTATATTTACATTCCAAATTTGTCAGGTGGAATTATTTACATCAGTTTTCATTATTTTTAGCATGTAATTATTGTATCCTAAGTGTTAAATTGGCCCACTTGTTCCCGACCAAACTATGCAAATAGTCGTGGAAAGTTATGAAAATATTTTCAAACATATAAGACGGTGAAATTATCTACTATTGGAAAGAAAAATCAACTTAAAAGAGGATTTGTGGAAGGAGAAACAAAGGAAAATAAAAATCATAAAGGTCCTTTTCCTTTCTGAGGTGATTACATATTATTCTCTTTTTCTTTGCGTTTTCCTCAAAAAAACTTCTCAGGGGATCAGACTTTCCCTTTTTTTAAGGGCAGGGGATCAGACTTTCTAGTATAACATAGATAGTTTCCACTTACATGTAAACATAAATTTTCAATAGGGCCATGGAATCCTCTGTCAGCATGTTTACCTTTTGTATGACAAGTATTTATTTACTACATGAATTTCCAGTTACAATATAACTTGTATTTTTTTATGAAGCTATTTTCGAGCCAATGATGTTTACAGAGCCCTCAAATTGCTTCATCTTCAATGGCACTTGCATGCGGCATGGACCTACTCACATGTTACAAATTGTATCAATAAAGCTGGCTAAAATTCATGTGAATGGTGGGCCAATAGCGTTGTATGGATACATAGCACTGCGGGATAATCTGGATCCATTGCTTAATTATGTCGTCAAATTTAGCAGGGATGATCCCAGAGCCATTACTTTGGAGCAGGTGCACTTCTATACTTATCCGCAATTGTTTCAATGAATAAGTCTACCTAACTCCCCAAGTATTGAGGTTTGTCTACTTAACCTCTTCAAGTATAAAGCCTGGTATTCCGCCTCTTAAAAGTATTCAACACTGTCGAAATCGCCCCTAGGTGCAGTTTTGTAGGTGGTTTTTGCACATGTGCCATGTGGACTGCATGGGCAAAGCACACCTCCTAAACGACCCCAGTGAATGATTTAGACAGTATGGAATACTTCGGGGGTCAGATACCCGATTTTATAGATTAGCCTGGTATTCGACCTCTCAAAAGTATTCAAACACCATCTAAATTGCCTCCACTTGCAGTTTTGTAGGTGGTTTTTGCACATGTGCCATGTGGACCACATGGCAAAGCCACCCCAGTGGACGATTTAGACAGTATGGAATACTTGGGAGGTCAGGTACCTGATTTTATAGACTAACCTCGATGCCCTGAGGGAGTTAAATGGACTTATTCCTTACTTAAATTACCCCCCTTTTTCATTTCACAATATCGCATGCATAGAAGAATGATATTACGTACTCTCGTTCATGTATTTCAACCACTTATCTCTTTTTTATCAACAAAGATGCTTCCATGTGATTAATCTGTTCAGAAGTATCAGAATAAAGAGCTTGTTCATCAATTGTAAAATATCCCTTTTATGTAAATGTTGTTGCAAGTAGATAAAACATCATAAGGGAAGTGCTTAGGATGTTTCTTACTTCTATATGAAACAACTGTTAAATAATAATAACTTTGTAGGGTTCTCTCATCAACTTGGCTGGCCCTAAGCGAGGGATTAATTATCTGGGTGATATTTTTATCGAATACGATATGAGGATCAAGACTGTTGGACCAGAAAAGCATGATCCACAACTGATCGATGGCGTATCAATACTAGGCAACATGGGCGTACGGAATCGTAGTGTGTTCACGAATCGCATCCATGGCAATTGTGGTGCAGTTGACATAACCTTTTCAAGTCTTGAAAATGCAATTGAGGCGACTGTAGAAGTTGCCATATCAGAAGTGCAAAGCAGTTTCAATCTGTCTCTTGGCTGTTTTACCAGTGGGTTGAATGAAGAAATTCGGCTCTTTGATGGCGTCATTGGTGAGATGCGGAGCTTAAAAAGGTCTGTGGTTGCTGTGGTGATAGATTCTTGGATACACTTGAAGTTCAAGGTTGGTACAGAGCGATCCAGTTCCACTGAACGTGATTGTTTCTTCAATGCTGGCAACCACGGGTCTAGTGCTCGAAAGATTAAGACTGATTTTGCGTTAATCTCAGTGAAGGTGATCTGGTCGCCTTTGCCTGATGGGTTCTAGGTTTATTTCAAATTCATCACACCCTTTGGATAAACTTTGTCGAATAGTGGTGAATGTAACAAGTTGTCAGTCGAGTCGTGGGCCTGTGGCGAGCATGCATGGTTTGTAATCAAACCAGTGTCCAAGTAGGTATTTGTACTCTCTGCATGTGTATTCGAAGCGGTTTGTATCCTCCACAAGTGATCAGATGATCGTTCATCTGATGATTTGATTGCTGGGATGGTCAGCTAATTCTGAAGCTTGCTGTTAAAAAAATTCTGTTGATGTCCTGGCTGGGTAAAAAGGACTGCTTGCCTGGTTGAGAAGGGAACATTTCAGCTGAAGAAGGTGCTGATTGTGGAACAAGCTACAACTGTGAAGTTGTTTGAGATAAGCTTGTTAGGTGACTATTATTCTCCCCCCTGGTTTTGTTCCCAGCTACAAAGTAGAGATGGTGATGACTCAAGAAGTCAAGATTCGTATCTGTCCAGTACCTAGCACTTTGTTGACATGAGAAATTTTAGAAGAAAGGCACAAGCAGCCCCCGGCTAAATTGATAAAGCCCAAACTGACATGAGAGCTGAGAGGTGCTGATTTTTATCTGCATGGGCCTGTGATTTGCTTTTGTAGTTTGTATGCATGTACGTTGAAGATGAGTAGATAGTATGGTGTGGATGTCACTCTGCTATGTAAGATTTAACCATGCCTATGTGATGTACTCCATCTTTGTCAACAAAAAAAAGTGATCTACTCCCTGGAGGGAGTATCTTTTTTTTTTTGAGAATTGAGTATCTGTTTATGTGGTATACATGTGACTGGCGCGGTGGGAGCTGCCTGCAGTGGCATGTTAATGAAGAGCGATGTTCCAGACGATGGCTGACTCCGGCCAGGTGGTCAAAGATCATGGAAGCATCGCATTGACGGAATTAATGGAAGGTACATCCAGTGCTCTGTAACTTTTGTCAACAAATGAACATGATGATACCAAGTCTCTCCTGTTGGTGAACGTGATATCGGAATAATGTTCGGCACGACAAGCTGGCAGGTTCCTTGTGATCGATGATTAGTCTGGATCTGAACTTGTGAAGCAAGTTGAGTGTACAATCATATTTCCCACCGTCGTCCAAGTCACGTAGCAGCCAGATGTAGTATTACAGGTGCGATCTCTCCGCGGCGACCACATGCGGAGGGAGATGAGATGACCATGTTCGGAAAGAACAGGTGTGGAAGATAGCCTTATCCGCTACACGCATGCCTGCCTGCAGCAGTAGATGGTGGTACTCCTACAGTCCTACGTACATTGACATGGCCAGCCCCAGCCATGTGTATGGAACTATGGATGCATGCACCGTTTGACTGTTCTAGTGTGTGCAACGATAATGCTGCCCTGTGCCACGCATGAGGCAGATGCAATGCGTGCTCTGCGCGGGCGCGGCAAGCAGCACATGGATGGAGGGCGGGAGAGGACCAGCCATTTTCGGAAAGAAGAGGCGGGCAAGATAACATTATCGGCCGATAGATTCATGGTATGCATTGACGTGGCCGGTCTTGTGTGTGGATGCATGCACCGCCTGACTGTAGTGCTGTGCATTGATTGGGATCGTTCAGTCAGCCGGACCCGGGAATTCTGGAGCTCAGCTGGACGGCGGGAGAACAAGATAGCTAAGCTAGCTAGGGTAGACGGGGCAGGCAGGGTCGTCGTGCTGGCTGCTGCAGCCGCGTCCCCTAGCTGGGGCTGCCATGAATGCGGCGGCCGTGCTCTGTGGCCTGTGGGCGCCATCGGTTTGGTCTGGTCTCTGGTGAGAAGCGTTGCCTTGCTGTCTGAGACCATCTGTCTAGTAATCTTCATCTGATTCTGTGTGCCTCACATGCGATGCTTTGCTGATGTAGAGCAGAGTCCTCTTCTGCTGTACTAACAAGTACAGTAGCTTGTAGAGCATGGCTTCGTTTTCAGTTAGACCCGATCACCCTTAAATCAGCTCCGTCATCCCTGGCTATCGAGCTCCATCTGTGCGATCATTAGTGTTCATGGTGGTAAGAACAAGCACCTTTCCAACAGCCAAACGCGAGGTGTTTCTCTTATGAATTAATTTAGCTATAATTTTTTACCAATCAAGTTGATATGGCCGAGTTGGTCTAAGGCGCCAGATTAAGGTTCTGGTCCGAAAGGGCGTGGGTTCAAATCCCACTGCATGGCACATACAGTGACAAGTGTCCCCTCAAAAAATAAATACATATAGTGACAAGTGACATTTTAGTTTTCTTCGTATTTATTCCTTATATACGGTGAAAAGTTTTTGTTACACTCAGCATCTCATCCCATGAGCAAGCCAAAACTTTTCTGCTAGATCATATTACATATGTTCCATGCTTAACACATACAACTCCCCCCAAAAAAAACTCCCTTCTCTTTTCTCAGTCTCAATAGTTCTATAGACGAAAATGATGGATGATGTGTGCCACTTTTGGGCCCCCAACCCAAGCATCTTCTTTACTAACTGGATGCTAGGTGTCACCAACTCCATTCCTACAAGCTAATTGCTATAAACGGTCTGCTAAAGTGGAACTACAAAGCCCACTGTCAGTGACACTCAGCATCTCATCCCATGAGCAAGCCAAAACTTTTCTGCTAGATCATATTACATATGTTCCATGCTTAACACATACAACTCCCCCCAAAAAAAACTCCCTTCTCTTTTCTCAGTCTCAATAGTTCTATAGACGAAAATGATGGATGATGTGTGCCACTTTTGGGCCCCCAACCCAAGCATCTTCTTTACTAACTGGATGCTAGGTGTCACCAACTCCATTCCTACAAGCTAATTGCTATAAACGGTCTGCTAAAGTGGAACTACAAAGCCCACTGTCAGTGACACAAAGGGATAATCAACGATAAACATAAACATATAAGCAAAGCCATCGATCATCATAGCACGTAATCTTCCATAATGATTGGACCTCACATTCTTTGAGTTGTCATTGTTATGATTGAATCGTATCTCTTTCCCAAAGAAAATGAAAGAATCAGGTCTCTTTTCGATGATAGGTATGTCTGTCTTTATCAACTAACTAAGCCTAATCGTGTGATCAGAATCTTGACCAATATACTATTTAGCAGTAGTGACCTCACAATACATGGTCATCATGCACGAATGCAAAGATACATTGGCGATAGATGCGTTGCATATATATTCTTGAAATACATACTTAAATCAAGGCTGGCATATATGCACGGTATTTTTATAACTCATTAACTTGCGGATGAATAACATTTTGAAACATTAATTCTTAAAAGAGTGTGCATAGTGCACGAGCATACACGCTATAGGTCTTCAGTGTGACGATCCACTAGTAGAAAAAGGCACATTTGTCCCTGTTCCAGAGACCCATTTGTCCCGGTTCTGGAACCGGGACTAAAGCCCAAAACCTGTAGTCCCGGTTCGCTTACGAACCGGGACAGAAGGTGCTCCACGCGGCCGTTGCGGGGCGCCCAGGCAGGAGGGACTTTAGTCTTGGTTGGTAATATCAACTGGGACCAAAAAGCATTCACGCGTCAGCACCTCAGGAGCTGGGGGGGGGGGGGGGGTTGAAGGGGGGGGGGGGGTTGAGGGCTAATTTAGGGGTTTCATATATTGTGTTAGCTAGCTAATAGAGAGAAGTGACCTCTCTTATCTCTGTGCCTGGTCGACGTTGGGTAAGCAAATGAAGGAACCATTAAATACACAAGATCGTCATGAACATATACAGAGAGAAGTGATCGACCTCTCCTTCTCCGAGAGATTGGTCGAACAACAAGTTTTCGTATATCTATCCGACGCTACTAGCTACATATATACAATATAAGAGCTCTTACAATCCCTAATATCTTAAGTCAATTTCCACATGGTATTCTCCGGCTGGATTGATGACGTGATCAAGAAAGAATCCCGCCAATTCCTCTTGAATTGCTCATATGCGATCTTGTGGTAGGAGTTCATCCCGCATCTGCCAGATCTAAATTGAAGAAGAGGGTCAATACATGTGTATGAATGAAACTCAACACAAATGATGGCAATAAAATAAAATTGTGAATATTTTTGCTTACGCACTTCATATTGTTTTTCAAAATAGCCCCACTTATTAGAGGCCGCCGCGTTGTAGATGAACTCGCAAACGTAGTATCCATAGAAATCATTCTCGGCTTTCTGCCACAAGCACTTTACAAGAAATAGAGGTCAATCAAACTGATAAGCAAGCATGCTAAATGGTCTTGATAACTAGCTAGAATCAATGGGAGATGTGCGGAACTAGGTAGTAGTAGTTACTTTCGGGTGTGTAAATCGTAGCTCGGTCGGCAGTTCCGGAGAAATTATGGTGAACTCTTTCCAAACCCTACCAGACAAAGAAAATAATTACTTGATATCAGGAAGTGAACAAAGTTGCCGATATGGTGCAATAATGATCGATTGAACTTACTTCTGGAGAATTCGAGTCATGTCCGCATAGTCCCCGGGATCTTTTCGTCTCGAATCTAAGACGGTTACTACTCCCCGCTCAAGCTTAATCTCTAGAAGAATAAAGTGGTAGCTGCGCACGCATGCATAACTCATCAGTTACATTACTATAACCTCGAGTAATAAGGGAAACCGAGTATGCACAAGACAGTAACACTCACTTGAAGTTGTAAGGAAAGAGTATTTTATCTTTGTTTTGATTTTTGAGCAACGATTGTAGCAAGTTGTCCTCGGTTTCTGTGACATTCTTTTGAACCGTCCATTCATGTATGACATTTGGGTTAATGAACCCAATGTCATAGATTTGTGCTTTTTTGCATTCAATGATGTTCAATCTGCATAATATAGTGAGGATAATTATATATACATGCAATGAAAGAGCCGAGCTATTGATACGTCTCCGTCGTATCTACTTTTCCAAACACTTTTGCCCTTGTTTTGGACTCTATCTTGTATGATTTGAATGGAACTAACCCGGACTGACGCTGTTTTCAGTAGAATTACCATGGTGTTGTTTTATGTGGAGAAAACAAATATTCTCGGAATGACCTGAAACTCCACGGGAGGTCTTAGAAAAAACAATAAAAAATCATCACCAAATATGAAGACCAGGGGCCCACACCCTTTCCACGAGGGTGGGGGCGCGCCCCCTACCTCGTGGGCCCCCTGTTGACCCTCCGACGCCAACTCCAACTCTATATATTTGCTTTCGGAGAGAAAAAAACCAGAAAGAAGAAATCATCGCGTTTTACAATACGGAGCCGCCGCCAAGCCCTAAAACCTCTCGGGAGGGCTGATCTGGAGTCCGTTCGGGGCTCCGGAGAGGGGGATTCGTCGCCGTCGTCATCATCAACCATCCTCCATCACCAATTTCATGATGCTCACCGCCGTGCGTGAGTAATTTCATCGTAGGCTTGCTGGACGGTGATGTGTTGGATGAGATTTATCATGTAATCGAGTTAGTTTTGTTAGGGTTTGATCCCTAGTATCCACTATGTTCTGAGATTGATATTGCTATGACTTTGCTATGCGTAATGCTTGTCACTAGGGCCCGAGTGCCATGATTTCAGATCTGAACCTATTATGTTTTCATGAATATATGTGAGTTCTTGATCCTATCTTGCAAGTCTATAGTCACCTACTACATGTTATGATCCGGCAACCCCGAAGTGACAATAATCGGGACCACTCCCGATGATGACCGTAGTTTGAGGAGTTCATGTATTCACTATGTGCTAATGCTTTGTTCCGGTTCTCTATTAAAAGAAGGCCTTAATATCCCTAAGTTTCCAATAGGACCCCGCTGCCACGGGAGGGTAGGACAAAAGATGTCATGCAAGTTCTTTTCCATAAGCACGTATGACTATATACGGAATACATGCCTACATTACATTGATGAATTGGAGCTAGTTCTGTGTCACCCTATGTTATGACTGTTACATGATGAACCGCATCCGGCATAATTATCCATCACTGATCCGGTGCCTACGAGTTTTCCATATACTGGTTTATGCTTATTTACTTTCCGGCTGCTACTGTTACAACCACTACAAAATACCAAAAACATTACTTTTGCTGTCTTTACTTTTGTTGCCGTTACCACCACTATCATATTACTGTGCTACTAAACACTTTGCTGCAGATACTAAGTTGGCAGGTGTGGTTGAATTGACAACTCAGCTGCTAATACTTGAGAATATTCTTTGGCTCCCCTTGTGTCGAATCAGTAAATTTGGGTTAAATACTCTACCCTCGAAAACTGTTGCGATCCCCTATACTTGTGGGTTATCAGCTATATATAGAGACTTAATTACAGAAGTTGTACTTACAAACAGTAGCAAGTCACAAGTGATTTGTCGAGGGCCTTTTGATTGTATAACTGGAAAAACTCGTCAAAATCAACATTAATCAGATCCAATCCAATGAAGTCGTGCTCCTCTTTAATTCTCATCGTCAAAGCATCCTTCCCAGACTTGTTGCAGGTTTCCATGTACCATTCATGGAATATTCGCATCATCATTGTTAGAGCGGGACTTCCATCTTTGACGAGAGGCTTCCCGTACTGGTATCTGAATTCGTCCACCTTCATTGTTTCAAAATGTACATCATCGCCCAGGTAATCAGCAGGATTGGTACCGGGCACCATCCCCGACAGATTAGCGACGATATCGCTAGACACCTTGAGCGAGGGGCACGATTGGTTCGCCTGTTAGCCGAGCTAAGGAATTTTTCCCACTTCTTTGTTCTTCTAACCTTTTATCACTGGAAGTAGTTCCCGACCGGCGCGCATCTTCATATGTCTGTTTAAGAGCACAGACATAGTTGTCATCCGGCGAAGGCGGTGGTGGTTGCTTCAGGGCAACGATAGTGCGCTTCGCTTTCACCAGATCTATCGTCTCCTTCGGAGGTGGAGGTTTCTTTGCAAAAAAAAATCCTCACTTGGGCTGCACAGATCTCCGCGTTTTCCTCCACAGTCCTCTCGTATGGTAACTTTTCCGGAGCCTTGAGAGATGGACCGTATCAGTATTGCCTCTCGCCTCTGGCTGTACGGCTAGCCGCCGGAGCGGCGGCGTCTCTCTTTCGTTGTTGCTTACGAGGCGGAGTGCTCCGACGCACCAGAGGAGCCGGAGCGGCGGCGTTTGTGTTCCGTTGTTGTTGACGAGGCGGAGGAGGAGGCAGACTACTTGGACGCGCCGGAGGAGGCGAAGGAGGAGGCGGAGTGCCGGCCTCACGCGCCGGAGGAGCCGTAGAAGGAGGCGGAGTGCCTTGATCACTCACCGGAGGAGGAGGCAGAGTGCCCTAAATCGCAGGAGGAGGAGGAGGAGGCGGAGGCGTCCAGTTCGGAAGCTTGATGTACTCCTTCCGCCATAGACATGTAGTCCTTATAGCATAACTCAGATGAGTCTCCCCTTCACGTGTAGGGTGGTCAAGCTCGATCTCCTCAAATCCCTCCATTTCTTCATCCACCATCACAACAGAAAAGCCATGTGGAATCGGATGGCAGTGAAAAATTCCGTCGGGTTGAGGAGGTGCAACAGAGCCGACAGCCGCCTTCAAGGCGAGGTTCTGCCATTTCGTCATAAGCTGGCAATGTTGAGCCTCCGTGATAGCATCCATGGGGTAGCTAGGAGCCATGAAGTCAGGCTGCTTAACGAGCTCGGTGGAAGCCACGCTGCTTCTCCGCTAAGATGGCGAGGGTAGCTTCTGGGGTAGCTCCGGCAGCTCGCTGGCTCTCAACTTGTTCCTCTAGCTTTTGTACTCTTGCATTGAGCTTATCCATTGAGCTCAGCTCTAGTTTCCTCTTCCTCTCCCATGTTTTGTAACCGACTGCATCGGGAAACCCAACCTTCCATGCAATGGAGCCTGGCGTGCCTCGTGTTCGTCTAGGGTGCCCAGGATTCCCGATGTCCTCGGTCATCTCATCATTCTCTCTGTCCGGAATGGATGTCCCTTGCTGCGCTGCGGCGATACACTTCTGAAGCTTCTTGATGGGTATTGCAAGTTGCTCGTCCGTCCAAACACACTTCCCTGTTTTAGGGTCCAAAGTTCCCCCAACCCTGAAGAACCAAGTCCATGAATGGCCTGGCCAGTTCAATGTCTCTGGTTCAACCCCTTAAGCAATCAGGTCATTCTCAGCTTTGTCCCAGAATGGCCGGGCTTTGCGGTAGCCACTTGACCCCGTGCGATGGTGATACAGCTTCTTTGTACATTTATCTTGTTTGTCTCTGACATCTTCTTACTCTGGTCCGATGTCTTGTAGGCCACAAATGTGGGCCAGTGATCTCTTATCTTCTCAAATCGGCCGGTGAATTTTGGAGTCTTCCCTTTGTCGACAAACGTTTATTTGAACTCATTCTTCCACCTCCTGAATAGATCTGTCATCTTCTTAAGAGCACATGCCTTAACCAATGGCTCTATAACTGGCTTATTCGGATCCTCCTCTGGCGGTAGGGTGAAATTTGCCTTCAGCGAGGTCCAAAGATCATCTTTTTGTCTATCGGTGTCATAAGGAACTTGAGGGTCTTCGTTCTTAGGCTTATTCCATAGCTGGATGCCGATCGGGTTGATGTCCCTAACAATAGCCCCGTACTGAGCAGAAAATGCTTCCCTTGGTCCGCGTAGGTTCAATCGGTTGGCCATCGTCCGAGATTGCTGTGATCGTGAACCTTTCATCCTGGCGCAATCTTTTCTTCAGGCCTCGTCTCGTTACCGAAGTTTGGCTCGATCCGGAGAGATATAAAGGAAGAAAGAAGAGTTAATATATGTGCATACCAAAACAATTAATGCATCAATTAGCTAGTCAGCATAGGCTTAATTAATACATATACCTCGCCGGACTTTGCAACGGCTCCCTCCTCCGTTCAGTCACCAGAATTGTCATCACGGTCTCCTTCTTCCATCGACATTCCGTCGCCGGAGCCATCATGATCATGTCTTTCCTCCTCCGTTGTTCGATCACTGAAGCCTTCATCCTCTCCTTCCAGACCATCGGTGTCATTGAGAAACGCAAGACATCATGTCCGTCGCGGATTATGTCCCCCAACAACTCATCTTGTTCTAAGTCTCTTTAATCCATAGTTTCTGCAAATATTACAACATGGAAATTAATATACAAACATGAGAGATGTATATATTAGTGGCAAACATAGACCTAGCTAGCTAGCTAGCTAAACACAACAAGGAATATTAATTAGTGGCCTCGACACTTCTATGGTTTGGGGTGGCCTCGACAACGCTTCTAGGGTTTGGGGTGGCCTTGATGACAACACTCTTTGAACTTGGTAAATTTGGGTGGCCTTGACGCTTCTAGGGTTTGGGGTGGCCTCGGCAACGCTTCTAGGGTTTGGGGTGGCCTCAACGCTTCTAGGGTTTGGTTGGGCGAGAGGGGGTTCATTGACGTCCCCCTCATGTTGAAGAGTTACTGGAGTTCTCTCATGAATGTCCGATGTCCGGACTGCCTCTCTCATGAATGTCAAACAAGGGATTTAACAAAATGGCGCCATTCTAGATGTGCAGAAAATGGTCCATATTTTTCCTGATCTCATCTACCCTTCTATATGTCACGTTGTCTAGTGTCAAAGGATTCAAGAAAAGCATGGCTTCATCATTAGCTGGAAGTAACGGGCACATAATGGTCCTGCTACCTCTTGAGCATGCGTTGGTTTTCCCTTGAAGAGGAAAGGGTGATGCAGCAAAGTAGCATAAGTATTTCCCTCAGTTTTTGAGAACCAAGGTATCAATCTAGTAGGAGACAACACACAAGTCATCTAGTACCTGCACAAACAATCAAGAACCTCGCAACCAACGCAATAAAGGGGTTGTCAATCCCTTCACAGTCACTTGCGAAAGTGAGATTTGATAGAGATAATAAGATAAATATTTTTGGTATTTTGTTGTATAGATTGGAAAGTAAAGATTGCAAAATAGTAAACGAGATGCGATAATAAAAGAGATGCAATATAATAAGAAAGAGACCCAGGGGCCGTAGGTTTCACTAGTGGCTTCTCTCATGATAGCATGTATTACGGTGGGTGAACAAATTACTGTCGAGCAATTGATAGAAAAGTGCATAGTTATGAAGATATCTAAGGCAATGATCATGAATATAGGCGTCATGTTCGTGTCAAGTAGATCGAAACAATTCTGCATCTACTACTATTACTCCACACATCGACCGCTATCCAGCATGCATCTTGAGTATTAAGTTCATAAGAACAGAGTAACACATTAAGCAAGATGACATGATGTACGTAGAGGGATAAACTCAAGAAATATGACATAAACCCCATCTTTTTATCCTCGATGGCAACAATACAATACGTGCCTTGCTGCCCCTACTGTCACTGGGAAAGGACACCGCAAGATTGAACCCAAAGCTAAGCACTTCTCCCATTGCAAGAAAGATCAATCTAGTAGGCCAAACTAAACCGATAATTCGAAGAGACCTGCAAAGATATCAAATCATGCATATAAGAATTCAGAGAAGAACCAAATAATATTCATAGACAATCAAGTTCATAAACCCACAATTCATCGGATCTCGGCAAACACACCGCAAAAGAGTATTACATCGAATAGATCTCCAAGAACATCGAGGAGAACTTTGTATTGAAGATCAAAGAGAGAGAAGAAGCCATCTAGCTAATTACTATGGACCAGAAGGTCTGTGGTAAACTACTCACACTTCATTGGAGAGGCTATGGTGTTGATGTAGAAGCCCTCCGTGATCGATTCCCCCTCCGGCAGATCGCCAGAAAAGGCCCCCAGATGGGATCTCACGGGTACAAAAGGTTGCGGCGGTGGAAACGTGGTTTCATGGATCCCCCTGATGTTTCTAGGGTATAAGAGTATATATAGGCGAAAGAAGTACGTCGGTGGAGCTCCATGGGTCCCACGAGGGTGGGGGCGCGCCCTCCTGCCTCGTGGCCACACTGGTAGAAAAAGGGCCTGTTGTCCCGGTTCGTAAGGGCCTTTTGTCCCGGTTCTGGAACCGGGACTAAAGGGTCGGTACTAATGCCCTGTCCCTTTAGTCCCGGTTCAATCCAGAACCGGGACAGATGGGCCTCCACATGGCCTGTGCACGGAGCCCAGGCAGGAGACCCTTTGGTCCTGGTTGGTGGCACCAACCGGGACCAATAGGCATCCACGCGTCAGCATTTCTGTGGCTGGGGTTTTTGTTTTTTTTGAAGGGGGGGGGGTTGGGGGTTTTGGGGGGGTTAATTTAGGTGTTTCATATATTGTGTTAGCTAGCTATAATTAATAGAGAGAAGTGTCCTCTCTTATGTCCGTGCTTGGTCGACGCTATGTACTATACATACGTATAGAGAGGACTAGACACGCTAGCTAGCTAGTAAGCAAACGAAGGAAACAGAAGATCGTCATAAACATATATGCATACAGAGAGAAGTGATATCGACCACCTCTCCTTCTCCAAGAGATTGGTCGAACAACAAGTTCTCGTATATCTATCCGACACTACCGGCTACATATATACAATAATTATCTCTTACAAATATAATCATACGGACTCAGGGTCCACATAGTATTCTCCATCTTCAGCGATCACGTGGTCAAGAAAGAATGCCACCAATTCCTCTTGAATTTCTCGCATGCGAGCTGGTGCTAGGAGTTCATCCCGCTTCCGAAACATCTAATTTAAAGAAGGGGGTCAATACATATATATATGAAAGAATGAAACTCAACACAAATGATGGTAATAAAATAAAATTGTGAATGTTGTTATTTACGTACTTCATATTGTTCGTCAGTGTAGCCCCGTTCACAGGTCGTGTGGCGGATGGACTCGCAAACGTAGTGCCCACAGAAATCATTCCCTTGTTCCTGCCACAACCACTTTACAAGAAATAGAGGTCAATCAAACTGATAAGCAAGAATGCCAAATGGTATTGATGAAACTAGCGCTTGAATCACTAGTAGATGCGCGGAACATGCTACTATAGTACTTACTTTCGGGTGTCTAAATTGCAGCTCCTTCGGCAGTCCCGGAGCTTTTCTGGTGAATTTTCTCCAAACCCTGCCGGACAAAGAAAACAATTACTTGATATATCAGGAAATGAACAAAGTTGCTGATATGGTGGATAATGATCGATTTAACGTACTTCTCGAGTATTTGGGTTATGTCGCATAGTCCTGGGGATCTTTTCGTCTTGAGTCTAAGACGGTTACTAGTCCCTGCTCAAGCTTAATCTCTAGGAGAATATGGTGGAAACTGCACACGCATGCATAACTCATCAATTACATTACTATAACCTTGACTAATATATAAGGGAAACTGAATACGCACAAGACAGTAACACTCACTTGAAGTTGTAAGGAAAGAGTATTATATCTTTGTTTTCATTTATTACCAACGATCGTAGCAAGTTGGCCGCGGTAGCTGCGGCATGAAATTTAACCTGAGTTGCATCTATGAGATATGTGTTAATGAACCCAATATCACCGACTTGTCTTTTGTTCAATTCGGCGATCTTCAATCTGCATAATATAGTGAGGATGATTATAAATACATGCAATGAAAGAGATGAGCTATATAGAGAGACTTAATGACAGAAGTAGTACTACTTACAGACAGTAGCAGGCGACCGTTGTTTTATCGAGGGCCAATTGATTGAAAAACTGAAAGAACTCCTCAAATGGAACAGGTAATAGTTCAATTCCAATGAGGTCATGCTCCTTTTTAACTTTCACATACAAAGTACTCCTCCCCCAGAATCTCTGCAGATTTTCAAGTGCCAATCATGCAATCGTCGCATCATCGTTGATAGAGATCTTTCATCTTTGACGAGAGGCTTCCCGTACTCATATCTTTGTATCTGCACCTCCATGGGTTCATAATTTACATCGTCGGGCAGGTAATCGACAAGATTTCTATAACCGGGCACCATCCTCGGATCATTAGCGACGTTGTCGCTAGGCACCTTGAGCGGGGGGCACGATTGCTTCGCTTGTTCGCCGAGCTGGGCAATTTGTTT
This sequence comes from Triticum aestivum, assembly GCF_018294505.1. Classification (NCBI taxonomy): domain Eukaryota; kingdom Viridiplantae; phylum Streptophyta; class Magnoliopsida; order Poales; family Poaceae; genus Triticum; species Triticum aestivum. Next base: position 685,414,600 of record NC_057800.1, on the reverse strand, counting down.
CCCAGCTCGTCGTTCTTTCAGCCTTTGATCACTGACAGTACTTCCCGACCACTCCGCTTCGGCAAATTCCTTTCCAATAATGCGCTCATAGTTTCCTTTCGGCGGAGACTTGGGTGGTTTTGTCAGGGCAGCCAGAGTGCGCTTCGCTTTCACTAGATCTACCTTCTCCTCCAGAAATGGATGTCTCTTTGCTTTCAACCCTTGAAACCAGTCATCCACTTCGGTTCGTGCGATCTCGGCATTCTCCTCCGGGGTCCTCTCATATGGTAAATTCTCTGGAGTCTTTAGAGAAGGACCAAATCTGTATGTCCTCCTGCCTCTGGCTGTACTGCTAGACGCCGGCCGAGCAGACGGAGCGGTTGTCTTCTTTACTTGCTTACGAGGCGGAGGAGAAGGACTACGACGCGCCGGAGCAGCCGGAGCGGCGGCAGGTCTCTTCCTCCCTTGCTGACGAGGCGGAGAAGGAGGAGGCTGGCTGCTCGGGCGCGTCGGCGCAGGCGGAGAAGGAGGCGGAGTGCCGCCACGCGCTAGAGAAGGAGCCGGTCGAGTGCCCTGATCGTCACTCGCCGGAGGAGGAGGCGGTGGAGGAGGTGGAGTGCCCTGACTCGCCAGAGGAGGAGGCGGTGGAGGAGGCGGAGTGCCCTGACTTGCCGGAGGAGGAGGAGGAGGCGGAGGCATCCAGTTCGGAAGGTTGATGAGCTCCTTCCGCCATAGGCATGGAGTCTTCAGAGCAGACCCCAGCCTAGTCTCCCCTTCACCGGTAGGGTGGTCAAGATGGAGGTCCTCAAATCCCTCCGTTATTTCATCCACCATCACCCTAGCATATCCTTCTGGAATCGACCGGCAGTGAAAAGTTGCGCCGGGTTCAGTAGGATAAACAGAGCCAACAGCCGCCTTGACCTTCAAATTCATCCATTGCGTCATAAGGTGGCAATTTTGAGACTCCGTGATAGCATCCACGGGATAGCTGGCAGGAGCCATCAAGGCATGCTCCGGCTGAAGTAGCTCGGTGGAAGCCACGCTGCTTCTCCGCTGAGATGGCGGGGTAGCTTCGGGGGAAGCTTCGGCAGTACGTTTGCTGCGATTTGCTTCTCGTTCCTCTATCGCTTGTACCCTTGCTTGCAGCGCCTGCATTTGGGTCTGCTGCACTTTTTTCCTCCTCTCATGGGATTTGTAACCGCCTGCGTCCGGAAACCCAACCTTCCACGGAATGGAGCCTGGCGTGCCTCGTGTCCGTCCAAGGTGCTCAGGATTCCCGAGGGCCATTGTGAGCTCGTCGTTCTCTCTGTCTGGAAAGAACGTCCCTTGCTGCGCTGCTTCGATATAGTGCTGAAGCTTCCTGACTGTTATGTCCATTTGATCGTTCGTCCAAATGCACTTCCCTGTTACAGGGTCCAAGGTTCCGCCAGCACCGAAGAACCAAGTCCGGCAACGGTCTGGCCAGTTAATTGTCTCTGGTTCGATCCCTTTATCAACCAGATCATTCTCAGTCTTGGCCCACTTAGGCCGGGCTACGAGGTAGCCACCTGACCCCGTACGATGGTGATGCTTCTTCTTCGCAGCATTTTGCTTGTTTGTCGCTGACATCTTCTTACTCTTTGCCGATGTCTTGTGTCCCACAAATGCGGGCTAGTGATCTTTGATCTTCTCATATCTGCCCTTGAATTCTGGTGTCTCGTTATTTTCGACAAACTTATTCAGCTCTTTCTTCCACCTCCTGAATACTTCTGCCATCCTCTTAAGAGCAAAAGACTTGATTAATTGCTCTTTAAGTGGCTTCTCTGGATTATCCTCTGGCGGTAGGGTGAAATTTGACTTCAGCTCAGTCCAAAGATCATTTTTCTGCATATCATTGACATAAGACACCTCAGGGTCTTCTGTAGCCGGCTTAAACCATTGCTGGATGCTGATCGGGATCTTGTCCCTAACCAAAACCCGGCACTGAGCAACAAATGCGCTCATTGTCCGGAGGGGTTCAATCGGTTGGCCATCGGGCGCGATTGCTATGATCTCAAACTTTGCATCCGAGCTCAACTTTTTCTTCGGGCCTCGTCTCTTTACCGAAGTTGTGCTCGATCCGGAGGGCTAGAAAAAAGAACAAAGACTTAATTAATATGTGTACATACCAAAACAATGAATGCATCAATTAGCTAGTCAGCAAAAGCTTAACTAATATATATACCTGGTCGGACTCGGTTCGGTCACCGGAGACGTCATCACGGTCTCCTTCTTGCACCAGCATTGGGTCACCGGAGCCGTCCTCACGGTCTCCTTCTTGCACCGGCATTAGGTCACCGGAGCCATCATAATCATAGCCAGCTGCTTCCAGACCATCGGTCTTGTTGAGAAACAACGAGCAGATGGCATCACTTCCTCGTGCGATTATGTCCCCCAACAACTCTTCTTGTACTTCGTCTCGGGCGGTGTCCATAGTTTCTACAAATATTGACAACATGGCAATTATTATTCAAACATGACAGATGGATATATTAGTGGCAAAAACGTGGAACTAATATTAATTAGTGGCCTCGATGCTGCTTCTCTAGGGTTTGGGGTGGCCTCGACGCTGCTTCTCTAGGGTTTGGGGTGGCCTCGACAACGCTTCAAGGATAAAAAAAAAGAGGAAGAAGAAAAAAAAGAGGAGAAGAAAGAATAGAGGAGTAAGAACTCCTCTATTCTTTCTTCTCCTCTTTTTTTCTTCTTCTTCCTCTTTTTTTTATCGGGAACGAGGGTCGTCGAGGGTCACCGAGCGATAGAGGAAACCCTAAATAGCAAGTATCGTGGGTGTGAGATACATGTGGCCGTCGGTGTCGGACACTACATCCACGTCCCACAAGTGACGTGGGCGTCGAAGCCCGCGCCACTTGTGGGACATGGATGTAGTGTCCGACACTGACGGTACATGTATCTCACACCGACGATACTTTCTATTTAGGGTTTCTCCTCTACCGCTCGGCGACCCTCGACGACCCGCGAGCGAGGAGTATATATAGGCACCTCATTGGTCCCGGTTGGTGACTTGAGCCGGGACTAAAGGGGAGCCTTTGGTCCCGGTTCAAGCCACCAACCGGGACCAATGGTGGTGGGCCAGGAGCGAGGCCCATTGGTCCCGGTTCATCCCACCAACCGGGACCAAAAGGTCCAGATGAACCGGGACCAATGGCCCACGTGGCCCGGCCGGCCCCCTGGGCTCACGAACCGGGACCAATGCCCACGTTGGTCCTGGTTCTGGACTGAACCGGGACTAATGGGCTGACCCGGCCTGGACCAAAGCCCTGTTTTCTACTAGTGCCACCTCACAGAGTTCCAGACTTCCACTCCAAGTCTCCTGGTTTGCTTTCGGTCCAAGAAAGATCATCGCGAAGGTTTCATTCTGTTTGGTATTCCTTTTCTGCGAAACACTGAAATAGGCAAAAAACAGAAACTGGCACTAGGCCTCCGGTTAATAGGTTAGTCCCAAAAATAATATAAAAGAGTATATTAAAGCCCATTAAACATCCAAGACAGATAATATAATAGCATGGAACAATCAAAAATTATAGATACGTTGGAGACGTATCAAGCATCCCCAAGCTTAACTCCTGCTCGTCCTTGAGTAGGTAAATGATAAAAACAGAATTTTTGATGTGGAATGCTACCTAACATATTTATCAATGTAATTTTCTTTATTATGGCATGAATGTTCAGATCCGAAAGATTCAAGACAAAAGTTTAATATTGACATAAAAATAATAATACTTCAAGCATACTAACAAAGTAATTATGTCCTCTCAAAATAACATGGCGAAAGAAAGCTCATCCCTACAAAATCATATAGTTTGGTTATGCTCCATCTTCGTCACACAAAATATCCAAATCATGCACAACACCGATGACAAGCCAAGCAATTTTTTCATACTTTAGTAATCTCAAACTTTTTCAACTTTCACGCAATACATGAGCGTGAGCCATGGACATAGCACTATAGGTGGAATAGAGTGGTGGTTGTGGAGAAGACAAAAAGGAGGAAGATGGTCTCACATCAACTAGGCGTATCAATAGGCTATGGAGATGCCCATAAATAGATATCAATGTGAGTGAGTAGGTATTGCCATGCAACGGATGAACTAGAGCTATAAATGTATGAAAGCTCAACAAAAGAAACTAAGTGGGTGTGCATCCACCTTGCTTGCTCACGAAGACCTAGGGCATTTGAGGAAGCCCATCGTTGGAATATACAAGCCAAGTTCTATAATGAAAACTTCCCACTAGTATATGAAAGTGACAAAATAAGAGACTCTCTATCATGAAGATCATGATGCTACTTTGAAACACAAGTTTGGAAAAAAGATAGTAGCATTGTCCCTTCTCTCTTTTTCTCTCATTTTTTTCTTTTCTCTTTTTTGGCCTTTCTTTCTCTTTTTTGTTTATTTCCTCACATGGGACAATGCTGTAATAATGATGATCATCACACTTCTATTTATTTACAACTCAAAGATTACAACTCGATACTTAGAACAAAAATATGACTCTATATGTGTGCCTCCGGCGGTGTACCAGGATGTGCAATGAATCAAGAGTGACATGTATGAAAAAATTATGAATGGTGGCTTTGCCACAAATAGATGTCAACTACATGATCATGCAAGGCAATATGACAATGATGGAGCGTGTCATAATGAACAGAACGGTGGAAAGTTGCATGGCAATATATCTTGGAATGGCTATGGAAATGCCATAATAGGTAGGTATGTGGCTATTTTGAGGAAGGTAAATGGTGGGTTTATGGTACCAGCGAAAGTTGCGCGGTACTAGAGAGGCTAGCAATGCTGGAAGGGTGAGAGTGCGTATAATCCATGGACACAACATTAGTCATAAAGAACTCACATACTTATTGCAAAAATCTACAAGTCATCAAAAACCAAGCACTACGCGCACGCTCCTAGGGGGATAGATTGGTAGGAAAAGACCATCGCTTGTCCCCGACTGCCACTCATAAGGAAGATAATCAAAGAAATACCTCATGCTTCAAATTTGTAACACAATGGTTACCATACGTGCATGCTACGGGACTTGCAAACCTCAACACAAGTATTTCTCAAATTCACAACTACTCAACTAGCATGACTCTAATATCACCATACTCATGTCTCAAAACAATCATCTAGTATCAAACTTCTCCTACTATTCAACGCACTTTATATGGAAGTTTTTATTATACCCATCTTGGATGCCCATCATATTAGGAATAATTTTATAGCCAAAGCAAATTACCATGTTATTCTAAAAGACTCTCAAAATAATATAAGTGAAGCATGAGAGATCAATAATTTCTATAAAATAAAACCACCACCGTGCTCTAAAAAGATATAAGTGAAGCACTAGAGAAAAATTGTATAGCTCAAAAGATATAAGTGAAGCACATAGAGTATTCTAATAAATTCCGATTCATGCGTGTCTCTCCCAAAAGGTGTGTATAGAAAGGATGATTGTGGTAAACTAAAAATAAAAGACTCAAATCATACAAGACGCTCTGTTGGGGATATTACTACTAGATGTAAACCGGCCAGGAGTAGCCGGGTTAACTCTATGAAGATTAGAAGCCCATGAAGATGTAAGGATGGTGGCGCTTTACGAAGGCCCAAGGCCCAAGGACGGGTTAAGGCCTGTAGATGTAAACCGATTTTCTCATATAACTTGCATGGTAAGGTAGGAAGGATAGAGACCGAGCCGGACACGTTTATGATCCGGCCTCGGGACTCTGTAAACCGGCAGGCGTCAACCTGTGTATATAAAGGGACGACCCGACAATGGTTTAAGGACAACAGACACAACAACTTGAGAGCCAGGCAAAGCGGATTCGCTCCCTGGTCATTAAAACCCTAGCAATACCAACACAACTAAACGTAGGCTTTTACCTTCATCGAAGGGGCCGAACTAGTATAAAACTCCCGTTTCCCTTGTCCGGTTTAACCCCTTTAAGCTAACCCGTAGCGATGGCTCCACGACTAAGTCCTTTCACGAGGACATCTGCCGTGACAAAACCACGACAGTTGGCGCCCACCGTGGGGCTATCGCACGATGGTTTCGAGTTCTTGAAGGGCAGCTTCGAAGGACTCAAGGGATACGCTGTGGTCCGGATGACTAAGAGTCGTCGCGGCAAGCTCTACATCGATGACGCAGGATGGGGTCCTGAGGCCGGTTCAATTGAATACGGGTATCGGGTCCCCTTTGGTGGGATTCACGTCTTCATCGGCAGGATCGGCGAACCGGGCCCTGAGCCGGACACCTGCGCCGACACCATCGAAACGGCTCAGCGCGCAAGCTCTGCCCCAGTTCGGCCCGCCGTAAAACATGTCTTCTTATGTGTCATCCATGGAGCGGAATATGAGGATGGACCGGCATCGGATGGAGAAACCGTTGTCTGCTCTGACGACGAATCTTCAACTGGAGAGACCAAGTCGCTATATCAGCTACAGGACGGTCGGATTAGTGGAGGTTCCGATAGCAACAGTATTTCGGACCCCCTTGATCTCCCAAGCCGGGTCGCAGTCTTCATGGACGATACACAACCAGCACAACACTCTTCTACCACCACGGCAATGATCTCTGGTTCAGCAACAGCAACACCAGCGGGAGCAGGGGGCTCTGCGCCGCCTCTGGCTCAAGTTTTGTCTGATTTGTTCGACGCTTTGGCAGCATTGCTGGCATCAGAAGTAGATGCAGCAACCCGAGATCAGCACAATGCGGAGATTGCAAAGGTGAAAGATTAGATAACTCAAGCTAAAGCGGACCTGGCAGCAGAGAACACCAGGATGGCTACAGAATGGGACGAGTTAGAAGCTCAGGCCTACCGGCTTAGGCTGGATCAGAGTGCCTTAGATGATGTCATGAGGAGGAGATACCGGTCACACCTCCCACCGGGTTATGAGCCAAGAAACCTCTTCAACACGCCAGGAGCAGGGACCAGTAACTAGCCAGTGATAAACCGGACGGAGGCACTGGTAACAGGAGCGCCGGTTCAGCCGTGCATGATGGACCCACCTCGTCAGAACAACATTGTGCCGCAGTACGTTCCGACGCCCCCGAGGCATTACTCCAACCCGTTGGATAACATTGTGGCTGCCGCTTCACGATTAGCAGCCCTCCCGATTGACGGCAAGTCCTCAGTGGCGATTGAGACACGACGCGCCAGAGAGCTCCTTCAAATAGCTTTAACCCAGCAGCAAGCTTATTCGCATAGTCGCAAGAGGATTCATTCCACCCCTCGTCCGAGTCAGAGCTACAGCAGGCACATTGAGGATGAACCAGCTGTGTCAAGTAGTGCGCGGCACCGTAACCCGGCAGGTGGTGGCGCTAATCACAGGATGTGGTGGATCATGGCCGAGCACGTCGAGAGGCCGAGTTAGCAGCTCAGCACGCAGCTCGTCAACCTACTCTGGTTCGTCCGACCACCTTAGTGGAGCCAGGTGTGATCTTCAGTTCTTTGGGGGTGCCCTGCCTCACCCCAGCCTTGCGCAATGTACGACTACCCAAGGATTTCAAAGGCACTCGCAAGGTGCCCAATTACACTGCCGATTTACCCCCTGAATCATGGGTTGAGAGTTATGAGATGGCAATGGAGATGTTGGATGTGGATGAAGTAGTGTGTGCTAAGTATTTCACCATGATGTTGGAAGGAACAACTCGCACTTGGTTAAAGAGCTTACCGGCTAACTCCATCGGGTCATGGGCCGAGTTAAAAAACCGGTTTATCCAGAATTTTAAGGATACTTGTAAGCAACCTATGTCGATTGTGGACCTGGAAGCTTGTGTTCAAGAGGATGGGGAGTCTACAACCCATTGGGTAAAGCGAGTCTCAGTTATTTTGCATTCGTTAGACCACATCAACGTGGATACAACAATTTTGACGTTGGAGGGCAATTGCCGATTTATGCCGTTAAAACTGAAGTTAGGGAGGCTCAAGCGTCACTGCAATGACATGTCAACCCTTATGGCTGCTTTGGTGAAATATGTCGATTCAGATAGTACCAAAGACCCTGAGTCGAAGGATGACAAACCGGGGAAGGGGAAAAAGAACGGCAATGCCAAGGGGCGGCAGCAGCACAATCCGGCAGGTCATGGGAATAATGGTAAGCGCAACGCAGACAATAGTTTGGACTTTGTGGCTAACACCAACGCTCAGGATAACGGTCAGCGTCGTAAGGGAAAACCGCCCCAGAGGGGCGGAGGGTCAGGCCCCAATCTGGAGCGTATGTTAAATCAACCTTGTCCAAAGCATGTGTCGAAGGAGAAGCCAGCTTTGCATCTTTGGAAGGATTGCTTCATCATGCGAGAGTTCAAAATTTCCAATATGTTCCAATACGAAAATGGCCTACCCGACGGTTCAGGAGGCGGTTTTCATGGGTCGGGTTATGGAGGTGGCAGCTCCCGTTCAGGATTCCAAGGCAATCAGACCGGACATGGCAATCAAGGTAATCAAGGCAATCAGGGATGTTACAACCATCAGGGGAATCAACAATAGCAGTCGGGTTATCAGAGCAATCCGAAGCAGTTGAACAGTGGGCAGTATCATATCTTTACCACTAGCTTGGGTAAGCGCGATCAGAAGCTTCACAAGAGGGTTGTGAACTCCGTTGACCCGGCGGTACCTCAGTATTTGCGCTGGTATGAACAACCCATTTTATGGAGTCGGGAGGATCATCCGCCCCGGGTTGATAATCAGGGTCATCTAGCCTTAGTAGTGGCTCCTCAAGTTGGGGGTTACAAGTTCACTAAAGTGCTTATGGACGGAGGGAGCAGTATCAATATCCTTTATTATGATACCTTCCGTCGTATGGGGCTGATAGACAAGAATCTTATACCGTCGAATACAGTCTTTCATGGAGTGGTGCCTGGTAAATCGGCGTACCCAGTTGGTAAGATAGACCTAGAGGTGGCTTTTGGAGATGATCATGATTCATGGTCAGAAACGTTGACTTTTGAGGTGGCGAAAATCAAGAGTCCGTATCATGCCCTGTTCGGACGACCGGCTTATGCCAAGTTCATGGCGAGACTGTGTTATGTTTATCTACAGCTTAAGATGCTGGGTCATAAGGGGACCATCACAGTACATGGGAGCAGGAAGACTGCTTTGGAATGTGAAGAGGGTGATGCGGCTTATGCGGAGTCGGTTTGTGCCACAGAGGAGCTGAAATTCTATAAGGACAATGTTGATCCGGCAGATATGACTTCTCTGAAGAAGCCAACTACAGAGCATGGTCCGGCGCTGGAATTTAAATCGGCTGCAGACACTAAATCAGTTGATTTCGTTCCTGGCGATTCATCTCAGCAGTTCAGCATTAGCGCTAACATGGATCCGAAATAGGAAAGCGCGGTCATCGAGTTCATCTGTGAGAACCGGGACATCTTTGCATGGAAGCCTTCTGACATGCCAGGTGTACCGAGGGAACTCGCTGAGCACACCCTTAATATAGATCCCAAGTTTAAGCCGGTCAGGCAGTTTCTCCGCCGCTCCAATGAAGAGAGGCGTAAGGCTATTGGTGAGGAGGTAGCCCGGCTCTTGGCAGCAGGGTTCATTGTGGAGGTCTTTCACCCTGAGTGGCTAGCTAATCCAGTGCTGGTACTTAAGAAAAACGGCACTTGGCGTATGTGTGTGGATTACACAGACTTGAACAAAGCCTGTCAAGCTGATCCCTTTGCTCTCCCGCGTATTGATCAGATTATTGATGCTACGGCGGGTTGTGACCGTTTGTGTTTTCTAGATGCTTATTCTGGTTATCATCCAATTAAAATGGCAGTTAAGGACCAAGAGAAGACAACTTTCATAACTCCCTTTAGAGCCTTCTGCTATGTGTCTATGCCTTTCGGGCTCAAGAGTGCACAGGCGACTTATCAGCGATGTGTTCAGAATTGTCTTCATAAACAGATTGGCCGCAATGTCCACGCTTATGTGGATAATATTGTGGTAAAATTCAGGAAGGAGGAAACATTGATAGATGACTTGAGAGAGACTTTTGACAACCTCTGGGTCTATAAGATGATGCTTAATCCGGCTAAATGTGTCTTTGGTGTTCTGGCACGCAAGCTCTTGGGTTTTCTAGTGTCCAACAAAGGCATTGAGGCTAACCCGGGAAAAAATTTCAGCTATCACTTCCCTAGCTAAACCAACGTGTATCAATGATGTTCAGTGTTTGGCAGGCTGGATTGCAGCTCTAAGCTGGTTTATCAGCCGCCTTGGGGAGAAGGCTATTCCTTTGTATCAGATGCTAAAGAAAACGGATGATTTCGTCTGGAGTGACGTGGCTGATAAGGCATTTGAGGATTTGAAGAGACAGTTGGCAGAGCCACCCGTTCTTGCGTCTCCAATTGATAAAGAGCCCTTATTGCTATATGTGGCTGCTAACGCCTGGGCTGCCAGTGTGGCTATTGTGGTAGAGTGCAAGGAGGCTGGAAAGGAGTATCCGGTTCAACGACCGGTTTATTACATCAGTGAGGTGCTTATTGAATCAAAGCAGAGGTACCCACATTGGCAGAAGTTGGTGTATGGAGTTTTCATGGCAAGCCGGAAGCTCAAACATTATTTTCAAGGTCATCCTATCACAGTGGTTAGTTCAGCCCCTCTGGGAGATATCATCCAAAACAGAGAGGCGACTGGCCAGATTGCCAAGTGGGCAATTGAGCTTGGACCTCATGGGCTCAAATATACACCTCGCACAACGATCAAATCTCAAGCACTCGTGGACTTCATCAATGATTGGACAGAGTTGCAGGCACCAGAGGAAAAGCCAGACAACACTTATTGGACTATTCACTTTGATGGGTCCAGGCAATTGGAGGGCTCGGGGGCTGGAGTCATATTAACTTCCCCACGAGGTGACAAGTTTTGTTATGTTCTCCTCTTAATGTTCCCTTGTACTAACAATGCAGCTAAGTATGAGGCCTTGATCCATGGCCTTCGGATGGCTAAAGAGATGGATTTAAGCCGAGTTAAATGCTTCGGTGACTCGGACCTAGTGGCTCAGCAGGTATCTGGCACCTGGGATTCTAATGATCCGCTCATGGCTGCATATCGAGGAGAGATGGACATAGTGGTTGGTCATTTCAAGGGTTATCAAGTTGACCATATAGACCGGTGAAAGAATGAAGCGGCGAACGCTTTAAGTCGTCTAGGCTCTCAGCATAAACCGGTGCCACCCAATGTCTTTCTCGACGTACTTCATAATCCGTCGGTCAAGATACCCACAGAGGAGGAGTTGGCTATTCCTGACCCGGAGGCCCAGTTGGTGGCGGATTTGCATGTTATACCGGATTGGACAGTCCCGTACCTGGCTTACATGAACTGGGGTGAGTGACCAGATGATGAAACTTTGGCCCGGTAGATAATCCGGCGATCCAAGTCAATGACCGTTATCAACGGGGAGCTACATCATTACAGCATCACGGGAGCGATTCAGCATTGTGTGTCTCCTCAAGAGGGTTGCCAGATTTTGCGAGAAATCCACGAAGGAGATTGTGGTCACCATGCCAGTTCAAAATCCTTGGTGGCTAAGGCTTTTCGTCACGGCTTCTATTGGTTGACGGCTCATGTTGATGCTGAGGATTTAGTAAAAAGGTGTGACGGTTGTCAAAAATTTGCACGCCACACTCATGTTCCGGCTTAGGAATTGAGAATGATTCCAATCACTTGGCCATTTGCAACTTGGGGGCTCGATATGGTTGGACCCTTTAAGAGATCCAAGGACAAAAAGACCCACCTGTCGGTCGCGGTTGACAAGTTTACCAAGTGGGTAGAGGCAGAGCCATTCAGTAAATGTGATGCAGCCACGGCGGTTCAATTCATCAAAAAGGTGATATTCTGGTTTGGTTTTCCACACAGCATTATAACTGATAATTGTACTAATCTGTACAAGGGTGCTATGGAAGAATTTTGTCAACATGAGCACATCCGACTTGATGTGTCGTCAGTAGCTCGCCCCCAATCTAATGGTCAAGCAGAGAGGGCAAATCAAGAAATTTTGAGAGGTATTAAACCCCGGCTTATGGTTCCTTTAAAGTGGACGCCGGGTTTTTGGGTGGAGGAGTTACCTTCCGTATTATCGAGTATCAACACCACACCAAACAGATCTATGGGTTACACGCCTTTCTTCATGGTTTACGAAGCAGAGGCGGTTCTCCCTAGTGACATCTGTCATGACTCACCCCGTGTGGTGGCTTACATTGAAGCTAAAAATGAGAAGGCACGTCAGGACTCACTGGACCTGTTAGATGAGGAGCGTGATCTCGCAGTGGCACGTTCGGCGATTTATCAACAAGATCTCCGACGTTACCACAGCCGTCGGGTTAAGATCCGAACTTTTCAAGAGGGTGATCTGGTGCTCCGGCTCATCCAGGATCAGACTGATATGCACAAAGTATCCCCACCTTGGGAATAACCTTTTGTGGTCAGCAAAAACATGCACAACGGGTCATACTACCTTATCGATGTTCGAGAGCACAAAGACTCACGCAAATCGGAGGAGGAGACCCAGCATCCATGGAATATAGCTCTTCTTCGGCCTTACTATACTTGAGCCACAGTGTTGGGGGTTTGGTGCGACATATGCCAACGGATGGCTTATCATGGTGGGGGCGAGTAGAACGTCGCGGGTGCCTGGAAACGGGATGAGGCGTAGACATGCACGCCGGCGAATCTTACCCAGCTTTAGGGCTCTCCGTGGAGATAACACCCCTACTGCTGCTCTGCGGGGTCTCCGCATGATCACTATGGCCAAGTGTTTACAAGGTTGCTCCTTGAGCTGTTTCGGGTGGTAGGAGAGGGCAAGGCTAGCTCTCTCCTTCTATCTGATGTGTCTAGAACTACTGGGATCCCACCCTTTGCAACTGGGAGGTTTATATAGGCCTACCCCCCAGGGGTACAATGGTAATGCGACTGGGCGTGGGCCCAGCCGTCAGTGCCTCCAACCTCCGACTTCTCCGCCGACTGCTGGGGCCGGCCGACTGGTCTGGTACGGAGCCGACAGGCCGCATCCGCCGCGGGCGGGTCTTGCCGGCTGCTGATTTCTGTAGCCGTGCTCCTGATGACGCAAGCTTGGTCATGGGATCGTGGCAACAGCCCCGCCGCCTGGCGGGCGATCACTGTGGCCACTCCCCATCTCTTCTTGATTAATAGCGCGTGGGCCCCAGGGGAGGGCTCGGCCGACTCCCCCGGGCCGACTCCCGATGGGTCCGACTGGCGGTTCTCCCGCCGTCTCCCGAGGTCTCGCTGACTGGTGGGCCCCGCTGCCTCCAGGCCGTACAGACAAGCCGTCGTGGGCGTAGGACTTGGTTCAGTGGTGCTGATGTCAGGGTCAGCCGGGCAACAGTGCCACGCCGCAGGGAGATCTTCCCAAGTACGACGTGCTGTAGCCAGGCCTGCCCTTGGTAAGGGGCGGGGAGTGGGCTTCACTGTAGCCACGCCCCTGCCCCGTCGCCTTTGATGAGGTCATGGTTTGTTGGAGTCGCCGGCCGACTCCCCAAAGCCGGCTTTTCTGGAAGTCGTCCCTGGGACTCGGCCGTGAGCGGGCAGTCGGCCGCCTTGCCGTAGATTCCCCAGGAGGCGGCTCTTCGCCCTGGGGTCTTGAGGGGCCCAGCCTGCCCTGATGTCTTGAAAGGTTATGGGGCTCGGGTTGTCCTACCCGTGGCCCGTTACTCCGACAGTAGTCCCCGAAGCTGGTGAGGCGCCGCGGACGATCGGCCGAGAAGCCTCAGCAGTTTCTCTCTCCGGATACTCAACACATGGTATTGATTGACTTCCGCCGGGCCGACTAGAAGGAGTCGGACTCACCCAACTCGGACTCACTCTATTCCGACTTGCTCAGTAGTTCGAACGTCGCGGCGGGATTTCAAGTGGCGTGCTGGCTAAGCTTCCAGGACACCGCCCGTTCTTGGCCTGTCACGCGAGGGCACGTGGCCAGGCCATCCTGCCAGCCCACGCGCGCGACGGGATAGGCCCGTAGGTGGGGCCCGCCATTACCGCGCCTCGGCGCCCGAGCGGATCCGCTGCGGCCCCGACGGACGGTTGCGATTCTCGTGAAGTTACAACGCGCAGTAACTTTACGTGGATCGTGGGGGTCGTGGGGTTGCGGGTGCAGTAAATCCCCACGTCCGCCCCCTCGGCTTCGCAGCCCACGGTGCTATAAGTTGGGGGAAGAGGGGGGCACGCGCGCCCCTCCTTCCCACTACCCCTTGCTTTCTTCCTCCTCGCAGCTCCTCGTTCCCCTTCTTCCTCTTCTCTTCTTCGCTCCGCCGCACGCCCAATCTCCGGCGAACGCTGTGGTGACAGCTCGCGATGAGTTCTTCCTCCGCTGCCGCGCCTCCCCCAGTGCGCTCCGGCACCTGGGACGGCTCCGAAGTCCACGAAGACCATATCGAGTTCCTCCGCCGGATCCGTCGGCTTCCCGGCGAGGATCGCGTGCAGGTGTGTCTTGCGCCAGAGGGGGAGATTTCCCCCGCCCCACAGGAGGGCGAGCGGGTCATCTTCCGCTCGCACTGCCTGCGCGGGCTGGGGCTGCCGGTGAGCAGCTTTTTCCGGTCCTTCATGGAGTTCTACGGACTCCAGCCACACCACCTCACCCCCAACACAATGGTGCTGCTATCCACCTTCGTGGCTCTATGTGAAGGCTTCCTCGGAGTCCTCCCCACCCTCGAGCTCTGGGGGGAGTTCTTCTTCTCAAAGCTCGGCAACCAAGCCGCGGGCGTGCCGGCTCAGTGCGGCGCCTTCATCACCGTGCGAAGGACAGGAGCCGACAACCACTTCCCCTCCATCTTGCTGCTGAAGTCGGTGAAGATGTGGCAGAGGTCCTACTTCTACATCAGGAACGTCACCACGAGGGGCGACTGGGTCAATTTGCCGGCCCGCCGGCTGGCAGACTGCCCAACTGGTCATACCGGGCCAGGTCGCTGACACTTGCGGGAGCCGGCGCCATCACGCGACTCCGAGTGCTGACGTAGTCAGAGGGTCTGACTGGTCCGGACCTGCTGGCCGCCTTCGTCTCGCGCCGAGTTCTCCCACTCCAAGGCCGCCCTCACATGATATGCCAGATGAGCGGGGGCCGCGACCTGAGTCGGATGTGCACCAAGGACATGCCTCACGAAGAGGTGGCCCATATGGTGAACTACCTCTCGGACAGCAGGCTCCCGGAGGACTGGCGATTCGGCAAGGAGCCATACTCCCGCGCCAACCCCCCGCCTGTGGTGAGTCGCCTTTCTTTTCTTTCTTTGGATTGTCTTCTTCTTGCCGAGTTTTGTTCTGATCAGTCGGCTTTGGTTAGAATCCCCTTCTTCACCCACCAGCCGGCACCTCGGGGCCGGCCCATGAGTTCATCGCCGACCGGGCGGAGAGCGACGTCGACGACCCCGATCTGGGGGCGGCTGCTCTGGAGGACGACGCCGAGGGAGGAGGATGGACGACAGGCGACTTCAGGCCCTCAGCTACCTTCACCGACTGGCCTGAAGATGACGCCGAGGGAGGAGTCGCCCCTCGCCATCGGCCGGGAGCCAGCCAGTCGGGAGCAGGCTCCTCTGCCGCGTCGGGCGCTCCAAGAGGCGGGAAGAAGCGCCGGGCTGCACCGACTTTGTTCGGCAGCCGGCCGAAGAAGCCCAAGGGCTCGGCTGCGGCGACCCGGCGGCACGAGGCAGCCGCGAAGGCCATCCGCTTCCGTAAGGAAGTGAAGAAGCCGCCTTTGGTCTCCGCATAAGTATTTTGTCTTCAAAGTTTATTCTTTCTTCGTGTTTTGTCTGAGTCTTTGCTCGCCCCTGTTTCTTCAGGGCTCCCCTCTCTCTTCAGCGGGTTGCCGCCGCCTCCGTCATGGGGTCAGTGGAGACGTCCGCCACCACTCGGCGGATAGACCCCTCTGCTGACCTCCGGGAGGCGACGTAGCGGAATGCACGGGAGAGGCGCAATGAAGAAGAAGCCCTCCGCCTGGAGAAGGCGGAGGCCTCCGCTAAGAAAAAATTAGCGGAGGCCGAAGCCGCCGCCGCGGCGAAGCAGCAGGCTGAGGAAGTCGCATGCCGCCAGTCGGCCTTGCTTGTTACCCCGCTGAACTCCGCGCCGCCACCTCCGGAGTTCACGGGGTAGACCGGAGAAGCCAGCGGGGAGAACCTCGTCGAGGAGAGGGAAGGCGGCGACCCCTCAACTTCGGGCGCGAATGTTCCGCCGCTGCCTCCGCCGCCGTCTGAAGGCGCGCAAGGCGAGAAGCCAGCGAACCCTTCGGTGCCGCCGACCGAAGAGGAGGCCATGGTGAGGCTGCTCCTCCAGGTCAGCTCGCCAGCGCGCCGTCGCCTGGAGAAGGCGACTTCGGCACCTCGCCCCCTGGAAGCCGGCACCGCCAGCTCGGCGGCTCCAGACGCCGAAGCGACGAGTGCCGCACCTGTAGGGTGGGTGCGAGGAAGCGGCACAGGGCCGCTGAACCGGGCGCTCCTAGACGTCCAGGCGAAGCTCCGTGCTGAGGGCAACGCCCTCCAGAGTTGCACCAAGGCGTTCCTAGCGTCGCGGGCAGCCGTCCGGGTATGTTTTTCCTTTGAGCCTTTGAGCCTTGTTTTTCTTGTTCTTCTCTATGGGGGCGCGCCAGCGCACCCACTGGGTGTAGTCCCCGAGTTTCGGGCCGGCTGCTGAGCAGGCGGCCCGGAACTCCAATTGATGAACTTCTTGGTACTAACTTTGTCTGAAATGCTTGTTGCAGGACTACCACAACCTCCGCGTCACCGCCTTCAACCGTAATGTTGAAGAGTTGGGCAGGCGGACCGCCGACTTGTCGGAGAGCCGGAGTAAGTCCTTCTCCCTTTTCTCTTCTCTGCGGGGGCGCACTAGCGCACCCGCGGGCTGTAGTCCCCGAGATTCGGGCTGACTGCTGAGCAGTCGGGCCGGATCTCCCCGGCGACCTACTTTATTGACGACCGTCGTCTTTCTTCCTTTCCTTTAGGGGCCAATGCTGCTCTTCAACAGCAGCTGAGCGAAGCCAACTCCGCCCTGCTCGCCAAAGGGAAGGAGTGCAGCAAGCTCGCCGTGGAGCGCGATCTGCTGACCACTCAGTTGGCAGAGCAGAAAGAGCTGCTCGCGAAGTCGCAGAGGGAGGCAAAGGGGACGGGAACTGCCCTCTTGGCCGAGTTCGCGAGCGAGCGCTCCTCCTGGTCCGACAAGGAGGCGCTGCTGTCCTCCGACTTCCACGAGATCGAAGACATCATTGATGGTGAGTCTCTTTGTTTTCTTTCTTCGAGCTGCCGACTTAGATCGTGCTGACTCCTGGTTTTTGACTTGCTTTTCCGTTTCTTCGTGTGTTTTGCAGACTTCTTCCCTGGGCAGTCGCAAGCCGCTATCCAAGCCATCGAGGCCGACCGTGCAAGTCGGAGGGCGAAGGGCGCGGAGATCGTCGCCGATGCCCCCCGAACTCTTGATGAGCACATCTTGAGCATCGAGGCTCGCCTCCGGCCGGCTCACCGGATGCTGCGCCGTCTTTAGCGCGTCGGTGCCCAGGCGATTTCCGCCCTTTGGCCGGATATGCAGGCTCCGTGCACCCCTAGCCTGACGGCCAACTGGTTGGAGGTCGCGGCTGGTCGCCTCGAGGCCTGGAAGGGCTCTTCGGCCAGGGCTGGAGCACGCCGGGCCTTGGAATTCGTCAAGGCGTGGTACCCGGGGCTGGATCTAGACCGGTTGGCCACGCTTCGGTCGGAGGCCCAGCCAGAGCTGGCGGCTGTGGAAGACGCCCTCGTCAAGCGTGCTACGGTGATCACCGAGTACACCGACACGAGCATCTTCGTCCCTAAGCGGTCTGAAGACGGCGAGGAGGTACTGCCGGAGTGGTTTGGGATGAACCCAGACTACGGCGAAGACTCGGCGGAGGTGATTGGCTCCAGCGTCGAGGAGGAGGACGAGGCGGAGGATGAGGGCGAGGCGGAGGCACCAGAAGACGGAGCAGACGGCCAGCCTTAGCCCGACCGCGCCTCCAGCAACGAGCCGTGTGTGACCGACCCGACTGCTGCCGGAGGTGATCAAGCCGAGACTAGCCGGCCGACCGCCCCGACGCCTGACGTTGGCGCCTCCTCCGATCCCCCAAGTCCGTCTGCCGCCTCCTAAGCTGCCGCTGTGTCTTTTGTTTTATCCGCTTCAGTAGTCTTTTGAAGAACTTGTTAATTCGCACAATTCTACCCGCGGGGTGTATTTTGAACCTCTGCTTGACAATTCAGCCAAGGGCCTATGTTATGTAAATTTATATATCTATCCTTTCCTGCTCATTGTTCTTTTGGCTGTTTTCCTTTGCCGCTTTCTCTTAGTTGCCTGCCTTGCCAATCGGACAGCCGCTCTGCGGACTGTCGCTGGATCAAGTGTCAGGCTACTTTGGGAAAGCAAGTACTTAGCCGTTTTCAAGATTGTTTGAGCAAGTTAGGTAGAAGACGACAATCCGACTATCCGAGAATCGGTTTGCAAGAAAGGCTGGAAACCGTCTTGAGCTATGTTTTATGCTTTGGGTCCTTAGCCATTTTTCATGCGAATGCCCATTCTACCTTACTGCTGCCCACCGTACAATCGCTCTGCGAGCTGCGGCTTCTGGCAGGAGACGGCTTAGGCGTTTACACACTACTTGTCCGACTGCGGGAAGCATTTCATAGTTCAAGGCGGCAAGTCCCCGGGCCGACTTGTCGAGCCCGATGCCAAGCGGCATGACAAAGAGTAACATACTTGTAGGCATAATTTTTATCATACACACAAAAGAGGGCAGTCCCCGAGCTCGTCTCGGGGGGCCCGAAGTCTTGGTACTTTACTACAAAAGGTAGCATGGTACATACTGCATCAAGTGTAAAATCTTCGGTGAAGATTTGCATTCCATGGCCACTCTGTCTCCTTGCCGGAGTCGTCCCTCTTGCATGCTTGGGGCTTCTGAGCGTCCATCAGGTAGTAGGAATGGTTGCCTAGTACTTTGCTGATGATGAAAGGGCCTTCCCAAGGCGGCGACAGCTTGTGCTGGCCGGCTGTTTGCTGGATCAGCCGGAGCACAAGGTCGCCTTCTTGGAAAGATCTTGGCCTGACCTTCCTGTTGTGGTATCGGCGCAGACTGTGCTGGTAGATGCTGGACTGGCTGAGTGCCAACAGCCGGCCTTCTTCCAGCAGATCAACGCCATCTTGTCGTGCTTCTTCTGCTTCCTCCTCGGTGTACATGGTGACTCATGGGGAGTCGAACTCTATGTCCGTTGGAACGACGGCTTCGGCACCGTAGACGAGGAAGAAGGGCGTGAAGCCGGTTGACTTGTTTGGGGTCGTGCGCAGACTCCAGAGGACGGCTGGCAGCTCGTCGAGCCAGCAGCCAGCCGAGCGCTCCAGAGGCTCGATCAACCGAGGCTTGATGCCGGACAGGATGAGACCGTTTGCTCGCTCCACTTGGCCGTTTGACTGCGGGTGGGCGACGGGCGCTAGGTCTAGTCGGATGCCCTGTGTTGCGCAGAAACGGGCCAAGGTGCCTTTGGAAAAATTGGTGCCGCTGTCAGTGATGATGCTGTGTGGTATGCCGTAGCGAATTGTGATATCGGTGATGAAGGTCACGGCAGTCGAACCGTTCAGTTTCTTAATTGGCTTCACTTCCACCCAGTTGGTGAACTTGTCCACTGCGACAAGTAGGTGAGTTAGACCACCTCGCGCTGTCTTGAATGGTCCCACCATGTCTAGACCCCAAACCGCAAAAGGCCAGACAATGGGGATGGTCTTGAGCGCAGAAGCCGGCTGGTGCGGCTTGGAGCTGAACTTCTGACACCCTTTGCATTTTTGGACCAACTCCTTGGCCTCTTCCAAGGCAGTCGGCCAGAAGAAGCCGTGCCGAAAGGCTTTGGCGACGAGTGCTCTTGAAGCCGCATGGTGACCGCATTCGCCTTGGTGGATGTCTTTGAGAATCGCTTGGCCTTGCTCTGGCTCTACGCAGCGCTGGTAGACACCAGTGACGCTGCACCTGACCAGCTCTTTGTTGACTATGGTATAGGCTGCCGCCCGGCGTTGTACTTGCCGAGCTGAGGTCTCATCAGTTGGTAGCTCTTTGTTCACCAGGAATTTGAGGATGGGCTGGGCCCATGCGGGTGCTTCTATTTCTTCGACTACCAGAACTGCGACTAGGACGAGGGCGGTTGGGCTGGGAGGCGGCGGGTTGGAGTCAACAGCCGCTTGCTAGGTTGATGAAGTCCTCAGGCCGACTGGTGCGGTCCCTAGGCCGAGTTCTGGAATTTTCGAGTCCACTGCCGCAGTCCCCGGGCCGGGCTCGACTGTGGCGGCTTTGGAGTCGTCCGCCAAATTCCCCGTTCCGACTGCCGGAGCTCTGGAGTCGGATCCGCCGTCTTCGGGAGGAGCCGGCACAAAAATGGAGTCTGATTCTGGTGAAGGCTTGACAGACGGCTTGAGGAGGCGTTGAAGGGCGACACCAGATGGTATTGCTTGGCGGGTAGAGCCGATTCGTGCCAAGGCGTCTGCTTGGTCGTTGTCGTTTCTTGGCACGTGGAGGAACTCGCACCCTTCGAAATACCCGCTGAGTTTCTGCACGAGGAAA
The DNA here is from genome assembly GCF_018294505.1 of Triticum aestivum. Classification (NCBI taxonomy): domain Eukaryota; kingdom Viridiplantae; phylum Streptophyta; class Magnoliopsida; order Poales; family Poaceae; genus Triticum; species Triticum aestivum. The sequence goes on along the minus strand of NC_057800.1, from coordinate 685,394,060 downwards.
CGGTAGCTCGCCATGTTTGCGTCTTTTGCGTCCCAGTCGCCAGATGACTGCTGGACCACTAAGTCCGAGTCGCCATAACATAAGATCCGGCGGATGCCAAGTTCTTTGGCAAGCCGGAGCCCGTGAATGAGCGCCTCGTACTCGGCAACATTGTTGGAGGCGGCAAAATGGATTTGCAATGCATATTTGAGCTTGTCGCCTTTAGGAGAGGTGAGGACGACACCGGCTCCCAAGCCGGTGCGCAACTTGGAGCCATCAAAGTGCATCCGCCAATGGGTGGAGTCAGGCGCTGGAGGCAGGTACTGGGTCTCGGCCCAGTCGACGAGGAAGTCAGCTAGTGCTTGTGACTTGATAGCGGTGCGGGGCTGGTAGTAGATGGTGTAAGGAGCCAGCTCTATGGCCCATTTGGCCACTCGACCAGAGGTATCTCGGCTACCGATGTTCTCGGCAAGTGGGACCGTGCAGACCACCGTGATTAGATGCTCTTGAAAGTAAGGCTTCAATTTCTTGGCGGCAAAGTGTACGCCATATCACATCTTCTGGTAGTGGGGGTAGTTCTGCTTGGAGGTCGATAGTACCTCGCTCAGGTAATATACCGGTCTCTGGACAGGCAGCGCCTTGCCTTCCTCCTTGCGCTCCACTATGATGACCGTGCTGACTACTCGGCTGGTGGCGGCGATGTACAGGAGCATAGGTTCCTTGGGAGTCAGAGCCGCCAGGACGGGTGGAGTAGTCAGCATCTTCTTCAACTGGTGAAAAGCTTCGTCCGCCTTATGGTTCCACTCGAAAAAGTGTTGTTCTTCATGAGTTGGTATAAGGGGAGAGCTTTCTCGCCCAGCCGACTGATGAATCGGCTGATGGACGCTAAGCAGCCGGTGAACTTCTGCACGTCCAGCAGTCGGCTGGGTTCCTCCATTCTCTTAATGGCCTTGATTTTTACTGGGTTGCATTCTATGCCGCGCTCAGAGACCAGGAAACCTAGCAGCTGGCCGGCTGGTACTCCAAAGACGCACTTCTCGGGGTTGAGCTTGATCTGGAATCGGCGCAGGTTCTCAAAGGTCTCCTTGAGGTCTTCCAGCAGCGTTCCACGCTTTTCTGTCTTCACCACCACATCATCCACGTAGACATGGGCGTTCCTGCCGAGCTGCTTGAGGAGACACTTCTGCATGCAACGCTGAAAGGTGGCGCCGGAATTTCTCAAGCCGAACGTCATGGTGAGGTAGCAGAATGCTCCAAACAGTGTGATGAAGGCGGTCTTCAATCTGTCAGCCGGGTTCAGCTTGATCTGGTGATATCCTGAGTATGCATCCAAGAAACTCAACAGCTCGCATCCGGCTGTGGAGTCTATCACTTGATCGATTCTTGGTAGAGAAAATGGGTCCTTGGGGCAGGCCTTGTTGAGGCTCGTATAGTCGATACACATTCGCCACTGCTTGTTCTTCTTTAGTACCAGGACCGGATTTGCCAGCCACTCCGGAAAGAAAACTTCCATAATGAAGCCGGCTGCTAGGAGCCGGGCTATCTCTTCTCCGACAACTCTTCTCTTCTCTCTTGATAAGCGGCGCAGGGGCTGCCTGACCGGCTTTGCATCAGATCGGACATGTAACTTGTGCTCGGCGAAATCCGTCGGTACACCTGGCATGTCTTTGGGAGACCATGCAAAGATATCCCGATTCTCACGGAGGAAATCGACGAGCTCGCCTTCCTATTTGCTGTCGAGGTTTGCACCTATGACAACGTACCTCTCTGGGTGCTCCGGATCCAAGTGTATCTTCTTTGTCTCTTTAGCCGGCTTGGACGAACCTTCGGCTTCCGACTCCTTCGGGTCAGGCGATATCTCCGGCTGCTTGCCATCCATCGCCACAACTCATTCAAGGAGTCGCTTCTCGGCTGCAATCACCAGGGACTCGGGCAGCCGACTGCTCTCGGCCGCGCAAGCGGACGACTTCCGGTAGTCGCCGGCCACAGTCAGAATTCCCCTGGAACTGGGCATCTTCATCTTGAGGTAGGCGTAGTGGGGGACAGCCATGAACTTGGCCAAGGCGGGTCGGCCAAGTAGCGCATGGTATGGGCTCTCAAGGTTCACCACCTCAAACCAAACAGACTCTCTTCAGAAGTGATCTTTGTCCCCAAAGAGGACGTCCATCAGGATCTTGCCGATTGGTGAGCAGGAAAGCCCAGGTACAATGCCGTGGAACACAGTCTGGCTGTTCTGAAGCTGTCTTTGCTTGATTCCTAACTTCTCCATGGTGTCTTTGTACAGGATATTGATGTTGCTGCCTTCGTCTATCAGAACCCGCGAGAAACGCGCGGCCCGTTTGTCCGTAGCAAAGGTGGCGTCCAAGAGCAAGGCGTAGGAGCCCGGACTCGGCAACACTTCTGGGTGGTCGGCCCTGCTCCAGCTGATGGGCTTCTCAAACCAGTGCATGAACTCTAGCATCTCTGAGGCTACTGCGTTCACCTCTTGTCGCTGCAGCCGCCTGCTGCGTCGATCATCAGCCACACTGGTGAACACCATGTAGGCTCCGTGCTCTTCAGGGTATTCATCTTGTACTGCGTCGACTGGCCTGACTGCCGGCTGCTGGGGCGGAGGCCGAGGTGGCTGCCTAGCAGGCGGGGGCGGCAGGAGGTCGTCTCCCTTGGCGATCCTGGTGAGCCAGTGGCACTTCCGGGTGGTGTGATTCGAAAGCTTCGCGCCGCTGTGGAACTTGCAAGGCCCATCAGAGGTCTGCTCGTAGGAGAAGGCCGGCAACCAGGTTGGCTTGCCGCCTTTCTGTCGCTTGGGCGGAGGCTGCTCTTCTGGCTGCTGGGCTTCAACGGTCGCAACCTGCCGGCTGCCGGAAGCCGGTTGCGGGGCCTTGCGCTTGTTGTCGCCCTGCTGTTGTCGCCGGCCAGCGTCTGCCGCCGGAGTTCTTGGAGCTTGAGGAGCCACTTTGCCAGTCGTGCTGATTTGAATTTCCGCCTTCATGGAGGAGTCGGCCGTGGCGTACTTATCCTCTATGATTAGCAGCTCGTCGAGGGTTTCTGGCTCGTCGCAGAGGAGCTTGTGCTTGAGGAGGGTGCCTTCTCGGCACCCGGATGTGAAGTACTCGATGGCCTGCACCTCGTGCACGCCCTCCTAGGAGTTCCGGAGCTCAGCCCAACACGTGAGGTAGTCACGAGTCGACTCGTCAGGGCCTTGCACGCACAAGGAGAGCTGACGAGGCTTGGGAGGACGCTTGTATGTGCTGGTGAAATTGCGGACGAACGCTTCGGTGAAGTCAACCCAGCTGTTGATGCTGCGGGACTTTAGGCTGTTCAGCCATGTCTGGGTCGTGCCCTGGAGCATGAGCGGAACGTACTTTACGGCGACACGCTTGTTGGCGTTTGCTATGCTGACAGCCGTGGAATAGTCGACTAGCCAGTCTTCCGGCTTCATAGAGCCAGTATACTTGGGCATGTCTCTTGGGAGCGTGAACCCTCTGGGAAAGGGCTCGTCCCGAATGAGGGGCCCAAAACAAGGCGGACCCAGCTCATCTTCTTCTTCCAGCGCCAGGGACCGGTGAAGTCGGTCGATCCAGTGGCGGGCGTCATTCTCTCCGACTCCCTCTCGGCGGCCAAGGCGGTCACTGAGAGTCGGATGGTCAACAGGCGGCAGGGAGACTCACCTCTCCTTGCGGGAGGGGGAGGGGGACAGTCATCCCGTCATTCCACTGCTCTTGGGCGGCCGTCTCGGTCGCGCTCTATGGTAATCCAAGTCCGACTGTGGCTGACAGCCGGCTCCTTGTCCTTTCTTCCTCGGGCACCGCTAGTCGGCGTCCGAGACGTCGCGCCTTGGTCTCGGTGCGAGTCGTCGTTTGGCCGCGGCGGCGCCTCCGTGCGGCAGCCAGCCTCATTCTGCGCGGCGGCCACATCGAGGAGCCGCTGGACTCGCTCCATCATGAGGCGGCGTTCTTCGCCCTCGAAATTGTCCAGTTCGTTCGCCGTCAGTGCCTCCGACCTCTGACTTCTCCGCCGACTGCTGGGGCCCGCCGACTGGTCTGGTACGGAGCCGACAGGCCGCGTACGCCACAGACGGGTCTTGCCGGCTGCTGATTTCTGTAGCCGTGCTCCTGATGACGCCGGCTGCTGATTTCTGTAGCCGGGCTAGGTGCACCGCGGACGGGATCGTGGCAACAGCCCCGCCGCCTGGCGGGCGATCACTGTGGCCACTCCCCATCTCTTCTTGATTAATAGCGCGTGGGCCCCGGGGAGGGCTCGGCCGACTCCCCCGGGCCGACTCCCGATGGGTCCGACTGGCGGTTTTCCCGCTGTCTCCCGAGGTCTCGTTGACTTGTGGGCCCCGCTGCCTCCAGGCCGTACAGACAAGCCGTCGTGGGCGCAGGTCTTGGTACAATGGTGCTGATGTCAGGGCCGGCCGGGCAACAGTGCCACGCCATAGGGAGATCTTCCCAAGTACGGCGTGCTGTAGCCATGCCTGCCCTTGGTAAGGGGCGGGGAGTGGGCTTCACTGTAGCCACGCCCCTGCCCCGTCACCTTTGATGAGGTCATGGTTTGTTGGAGTCGCCGGCCGACTCCCCAAAGGCGGCTTTTCTGGAAGTCGTCCCTGGGACTCGGCCGTGAGCGGGCAGTCGGCCGCCTTGCCGTAGATTCCCCAGGAGGCGGCTCTTCGCCCTGGGGTCTTGAGGGGCGCAGCCAGCCCCGATGTCTTGAAAGGTTATGGGGCTCGGGTTGGCCTACCCGTGGCCCATTACTCCGACACACAGACTCTTCTTATGTACATACTTATGACAATGTATATATTATATAATAAACCGGAGCCTTAGCTAAAGCGGGGTCTCTGTTCTTTTTTACATCATGTGTGGTTCCTTGGGGGCTTCTACTTACAAAGCGGAGTTCTATTAACCCGGCCTACAAAGTCACTCAGATGTAAATGAAATCACTAGGGGGCTTGGTCGTATTCAAACCATATCTACACCTCTTGATCGTCTTAAGACCAAAAAGGGAAATAACTAGGGGGCTTGGTTGTATTTACACCATAGCTACGCCTTTTGATAGGCTTAAAGCCAAAAGGAAATTATGTGGAACCAAAGAGAGTCTATTGCATAAAGCACAACTCAAACATAGGTAACCACTAAGCATAGCTCAAATATTACTTGGGGGCTCCTTGCTTCTCAAAGAACAACGAGCTTGCACCCTTGTAATAGGCTATCAAGCCAGGCTTGGAAGCCAGGTGTATTCACCTAAAACCCCGGGTTATCCTGCCTTTTTAAGTAAGCTACTCCGTCTAGGTAAACCTAGTATGACCCATCGAACGTTTGACAAGTCAATCTCATAGACCCTGAACTTGTCAAAGTTAAAACGGTGATTAGTTAAAGATTGAGGTCCATCTTAAAAGGCTTTGAAAATGGTTTAACTCAGTGGCCTGGCAGCCCATGAAAAGCCTCGATTTAGGGTCTGGCAGCCCATGAAAAGCCTTGCATATTTCTTTTGGATTTGCTATTTTTAAACATCTTTTGATAAGGGATTTATGAATATTTTCTGATAAACCAGTGTTTATTACAACCCGGCATGGCTTTCAACGCTCAGTTGTCAGTACATGATCATTTCTAAACCGGCAGTAAGTTGCTCCGGTCTGGTTTTCACTAGAGGTCACCAGCATTATATGAACAAACCGGTGGTTATCATACCCCGGTATGGTTTTTATATGAACCAGCAAGAGGGAACGGAGTCATCAATACTCCAGATTGGTGTTTTCACCCTTACTATACCAACAATTGGTCAGCCAACGAGATATATCACAGGTATCATCTATTGTATATCTGGTTATTACAATCTTGGTTATCCATCCAAGTTATATATGTATATAGTTTTTGGGCATCATGGCCCGTCCAGTGGTAAACCACTAGGACACTTTCTAGTTCTTATATGAAGTAACAAAAGCCATAATGGACTATGCATCTAATAGATCCCAAAGGCATGGCAAGTTCTCAGTATCAAGCGAAACAAAGATGCTCGATGGCATGGCAGATAAAGTGTTCACGCCATCCTATTACAAGGCGCTTTGAACAACCCAAATTGCATAATTGTTTTAATAGGAGTGGCAGACTGCAACTGATAAACCAGCCACCAGTTTATGATTCCTCATCTAGACGGCTTGAAGATTGAGGGTCATCTTGAGCAGTCGCATTCTCCTCATCCCTACCCAGTCGCTGGAAATCAGTCGTTGACCAATCAATTCCAGTTAAGGCTTGAAAAATGGCTTCTTCATGAATAAGGTTGGAAGGGTCAATGTCAGGAGCATAAGTATGCTTACGGATTGGCGGAACAAGATCTTCTACATTATGAATCAGTGCGGGCTGTCTTTTCCCCTCAACATGGTAAACCGGTTGATAATGAGATAGATCCGTGTCATCTGCCAATTTGCTTGCTATAGGCTGCATCTCCTTTGTCAGCCTTCGGAGATCGTCATTGTTGAAATATGAACCGTCTTCCTTCACACCAGGATAGCCTTTAATGATATCTGCCAGTTCAAGATCCGGAATCCACACCTTGGCCTGGATTAGCGCGGTCAGTGCACGTGACCTTGCGGCTGATCTCTTCAGTTCCTCAATCCGGGCAGACAGCATGGCCAGCTTTTTGATGGTTTCTTTTATCAGCGTTGGAGGAGGCTTGTTATAAGTTGTAGTGCAAATGGCTCGCTGGGATCCAGAATACAACTGTTCTATCAAAGTATAGGCCGCTTTAAGCTTCATCCGCATGTCGGAGCCCAGATGCATAATGCGGGTCCCTGTCATGGTAAAGCATCAGTAAACCGGTCATTGATAAGATATTATGAATTAGAAAAACTTAATGAGAGGGTACTCAGCAAACACAGCAAAAGTCATGGCATTAATCTGCCAATTTAAGCCGGTCAGTTCTTCAACCACCGGCTTCAGGGTTGCTTCTGCGTCTTCGGCCTTCTTTGTTTAACTGGCCTTCTCTGTCTCCCAATCGGCACGCGGCCTTCTTTGTTAAACTGGCCTTCTCTGTCTCCCAATCGGCACACTCTTTATTAAAAGTTTCCTTCAGCCTCTCCATGGCTGCTAAGGCATTAGTCAGTTCTTCCTTGGCTTTGGAAGCTTCTGCTTGCTAAGATTTGATGTTCTCCTGAAGGTCAGCGGTTTGGGAGTCCTTTTTGATAAGTTCAGCCTGTAAAGGAATGACATATCATCAAGTGGGATGTATATTTTTGCAAGTCCCAAGTACAATACAAGCATTATCCTTGACACTTGGGGGTTAATGCATATCTGTTCAATGTTGAAGCATTGATTCAAGTCCCGGTTCCCCTTGGAAAGATAAACCGGCCCTTGGGGACTACACAGATGAAAAACTACATGAATACAACGATAAAGTACCAGTTTTATTTCAAAGGATCACCTGAAATATGGAGGATAAGTATGCAAGGGTTGAGATTTTACAAAGTCCCGATTTATGATTGCTACCATAAACCGACCCTTGGGGGCTACTGGAGTTGATATTTGCAAGTGGACTTAAGAGAGGAAAAGTTATGTCATTACCTCATAGCGCTCCTTCATTAGATTCACCAAACCGGCTTCATAATCACGGTTTTTGTGCAGACGGCTCAGAAAGCCGGAGTGGAGTTCTTCAGCACTCAAGTGGGCATAGCTTGATAGATCGGTGCTCCACTTGCCTTTTTCCATGGCAGCACGTTCTTCTATGGCACTATGTTTCGCAAATACGACAGGGTTGCCAGGAGAAGTATAACCAACACCAGTGATGACAACATCATCTGCCTTGTTACCAGTAGTCTGTGTTGGAGTTGTGGGGATATCAGTAGCCTTCGCCGGACTGGGTGGACCATCGTCATTATGGATCGGGCTCGTCGGTTTGTCAGCAAGATCTGCTATTTCAACTTCTGTTTGCTTGTTCAAATCATGATCCAAAGGGGGTGGTTCATGAACAACACTGTCTACATGGGGACCTTCCGGTTCAGTGGTTTGCTCCGGTTCAATAACCACATGGTCTTCAGGCGGGTTATTCACCCGAGCCTTCTTACTGGGTCTGGCTTTGGCTCTAAACAGTACAAGATGCAAAGGTTAGCATAGCATATAAAGTGTGAAACATCAAAAGATGGGGTTGAAGCACTTACCCAGCTACGGTTTTGAGAGGAGGGAGTTGGGTCGCTGTTGACTCGCCAGAGGATGAAGGAGGTGCCACCTGATAATTCGAATCGGCCGGATTAAGAGGTTGTCCTAAATAGCCTGTCTTGGGATAAGAAGTGTCAGAAGTGGGTGAGACCTCAGATCGGTGTTTTCGAACCGGGGTGTCTGGTAAACCGGTCGAAGTGACCTTTTGGCCGCCGTGCCGGGTTGTGTGGCGAGCCTCGTGCTGCTGCTTCTTCAAAATAAATGTTGGATCCAAGTGAGCAAGAGGATGAGAAAATCTTACTTTCCGGACTACTTGACGGGTTTTTTGTGTTGGCAGAGAGTCTGAACCGGAGGAAAGGATAATTACCTCTACATCGTCAGCTTGTCTGCCCTCAACATCCTCCTGATAAGTATCATTGTCAATGAGATGCATGAAATGTGAACCAAGTTAATCAATTTCTACCTCTGCTTCCGGTTCATTCGGGTCATCATCAAGCTCGAAACCGATGGGTTCAGGTGCTTTTCTCTTTGTGGTTTTCTTGACGGCTTTCGTCTTAGGATGAGAAGGCTTCACTGCTTTCTCTTGAGGTTTCTTTTTCCATAAAGGATCATCACCCTGTTTAAACATGAGTAGAGGGTATTCAAAGATTGCATAGTTCAAAAATATCAGGTGTAAAGCGGAAGCACAAACAATACTTACAGCAGGCGGTTTATTTTGCATATAAAAGGGACTTAACCCGGTCTTGCTGCAGACAGCTTCCGGTTTGTTCAACATTTTCTTCACAGACTCAGTGACTTCTTCATCTGTTAGCTGAATATTGATATGACATTGAGAGTCTTGTACGTCACCAGTATACTCACACATTAAACCGGAACGCCGACTTAACGGCAAAATACTCCAGGATATCCAGCAACGGACAAAGTCCATACCTGTTAAACCGTTGGCCAGGAAGGCTCTTAGTTTGGCGAGTTGAGGTGCGTACGAGGCCCGTTCTTGGGCATTCAGTCGTTGCGGAAGCGGATGAGTATTAGCAAGCTGGTGAGAACGGTAACCCGGCAGAGGGTTTTCATCTTCAGGAGAGGTGTCTCTGCAGTAGAACCAAGTTTGATTCCACTCTTTGGGGTGTCTGTGAAGTTTGGCATGAGGAAACTCAACCTCTTTCCGTTTCTGAATTGAGATGCCGCCAAGTTCTGTATTGGGTCCGTCTACAAACTCAGTGCGACGGTTTATATGGAAGAAATCCCGGAACAACTCAACCGTTGGCTCTTCTTGTAGGTACGCTTCACAGAAAACTTGAAAGTTGCATATATTGGATACCGAGTTGGGTCCAATATCTTGAGGGTGGAGTTGGAAGCTGGCAAGCACATCCCAGAAAAACTTCGATCCGGGCGGTTTAAAGCCACGGCCTATGTGATCAACAAACACTACTACTTCACCCTGTTTAGGGGTAGGAGGATTTTCCGGCCCAGGAACTCGCCATCGGATCTCATTCTTCTTCGGTAAAGTGCCAATCTTGACCATTCCGTTAAGTTGCTCCTCAATAACCCGGGAGGGGACCCAGTTGCAGGAATAAAACTGCTTGGCCATTGCAAGTGAAAGGCTGGGAAGAAAATAATGCCGGTTTACGATTTATTAATGGTGATGCATAAAGTACAATGCTACCTCTTGAGCACTGTGTTGGATTTCCTTGAAGAGGAAAGGATGATGCAGCAAAGTAGCGTAAGTATTTCCCTTAGTTTTTGAGAACCAAAGTATCAATCAAGTAGGAGGCTACGCGCGAGTCCCTCGTACCTGCACAAAACAAATAACTCCTCGCAACCAACGCGATAAGGGGTTGTCAATCCCTTCACGGTCACTTACGAGAGTGAGATCTGATAGATATGATAAGATAATATTTTTGGTATTTTTATGATAGAGATGCAAAGTAAAATAAAAGCAAAGTAAAAAAGCAAAGGAAATAACTAAGTATTGGAAGATTAATATGATGAAGATAGACCCAGGGGCCATAGATTTCACTAGTGGCTTCTCTCAAGAGCATAAGTATTTTACGGTGGGTGAACGAATTACTGTTGAGCAATTAACAGAATTGAGCATAGTTATGAGAATATCTAGGTATGATCATGTATATAGGCATCACGTCCGAGACAAGTAGACCGACTCCTGCCTGCATGTACTACTATTACTCCACTCATCGACCGCTATCCAACATGCATCTAGAGTATTAAGTTCATGAAAACAGAGTAACGCCTTAAGCAAGATGACATGATGTAGAGGGATAAATTCATGCAATATGATAAAAAAACCATCTTGTTATCCTTGATGGCAACAATACAATACGTGCCTTGCCGCCCCTACTGTCACTGGGAAGGACATCGCAAAATTGAACCCAAAGCTAAGCACTTCTCCCATTGCAAGAAAAATCAATCTAGTAGGCCAAACCAAACTAATAATTTGAAGAGACTTGCAAAGATAACCAATCATACATAAAAGAATTCAGAGGAGATTCAAATATTGTTCATAGATAATCTTGATCATAAATCCACAATTCGTCGGTCTCAACAAACACACCGCAAAAAGAAGATTACATCGAATAGATCTCCACAAGAGAGGGGGAGAACATTGTATTGAGATCCAAAAAGAGAGAAGAAGCCATCTAGCTAATAACTATGGACCCGAAGGTCTGATGTAAACTACTCACACTTCATCGGAGAGGCTATGGTGTTGATGTAGAAGCCCTCCATGATGGATACCTCCTCCGGCGGAGCTCCGAAACAGGCCCCAAGATGGGATCTCGTGGATACAGAAAGTTACGGCGGTGGAATTAGGGTTTTGGCTCCGTATATGATCGTTTGGGGGTATGTAGGTATATATAGGAGGAAGGAGTATGTTAGTGGAGCAACAGGGGGCCCACGAGGGTGGAGGGCATGCCTGGGGGGTAGGCGCGCCCCCTACCTCGTGGCCTCCTCCTTTGTTTCTTGACATAGGGTCCAAGTCTCCTGGATCATGTTCGGTGAGAAAATCACGTTCCCAAAGGTTTCATTCCGTTTGGACTCCATTTGATATTCCTTTTTCTTCGAAACCCTAAAATAGGCAAAAAAAACAACAATTCTGGGCTGGGCCTACAGTTAATAGGTTAGTCCCAAAAATTATATAAAAGCGGATAATAAAGCCCAATAATGTCCAAAACAGTAGATAATATAACATGGAGCAATCAGAAATTATAGATACATTGGAGACGTATCAAGCATCCCCAAGCTTAATTCCTGCTCGTCCTCGAGTAGGTAAATGATAAAAAGATAATTTTTGATGTGGACTACTAATGGGCATAATTTTAATGTAATTCTTGTTAATTGTGGTATGAATATTCAGATCCGAAAGATTCAAGATAAAAGTTTAATATTGACATAAAAATAATAATACTTCAAGCATACTAACAAAGCAATCATGTCTTCTCAAAATAACATGGCCAAAGAAAGTTCATCCCTACAAAATCATATAGTTTAGTCATGCTCCATTTTCGTCACACAAGAATGCTCTCATCATGCACAACCCCGATGACAAGCCAAGAAATTGTTTCATACAATATATGAGCGCGAGCCATGGACATAACACTATGGGTGGAATAGAATATAATGAGGGGGTTATGTGGAGAAGACAAAAAGGAGAAAGTCTCACATCAACGAGGCTAATCAAGGGGCTATGGAGATGCCCTCCGATTGATGTTAATGCAAGGAGTAGGGATTGCCATGCAACGGATGCACTAGAGCTATGAATGTATGAAAACTCAACAAAAGAAACTAAGTGGGTGTGCATCCAACTTGCTTGCTCATGAAGACCTAGGGCACTTGCGGAGGCCCATTGTTGGCATATACAAGCCAAGTTCTATAATGAAAAATTCCCACTAGTATATGAAAGTGACAAAACAAAAGACTCTCTATCATGAAGATTATGGTGCTACTTTGAAGCACAAGTGTGGCAAAGGATATTAACATTGTCCCTTCTCTCTTTGTCTCTCATTTTTTTGGGCCTTTTCTTTTTTATGGCCTTTTTTCCTCACTTGGGACAATGCTCTAAAAACTCATGATTATCGCACTTCTATTTATTTACAACTCAATGATTACAACTCGATACTTAGAACAAGATATGACTCTATATGAATGCCTCCGGCAGTGTACCGGGATATGCAATGAACCAAGAGTGACATGTATGAAAGAATTATGAACGGAGGCTTTGCCACAAATACTATGTCAACTACATGATTATGCTAAGCAATATGACAATGATGAATGTGTCATGATAAACGGAATGGTGGAAAGTTGCATGGCAATATATCTTGGAATGGCTATGGAAATGCCATAATAGGTAGGTATGGTGGCTGTTTTGAGGAAGATATAAGGAGGTTTATGTGTGAAAGAGCGTATCATATCACGGGGTTTGGATGCACCGGTGAAGTTTGCACCAACTCTGAATGTGAGAAAGGGCAAGGCACGGTACCGAAGAGGCTAGCAATGATGGAAGGGTGAGAGTGCGTATAATCCATGGATCAACATTAGTCATAAAGAACTCACATACTTATTGCAAAAATCTACAAGTCATCAAAAACCAAGCACTACGCGCATGCTCCTAGGGGGATAGATTGGTAGGAAAAGACAACCGCTCGTCCCCGACCGCCACTCATAAGGAGGACAATCAAATAACACCTCATGTTTCAAATTTGTTACATAACATTTACCATACGTGCATGCTATGGGACTTGCAAACTTCAACACAAGCATTTCTCAAATTCACAACTACTCAACTAGCACGACTTTGATATTATTACCTCCATATCTCAAAACTATCATCAAGCATCAAACTTCTCTTAGTATTCAAAACACTCATAAGAAAAAATTTAACTATTCTTTGAATACCAAGCATATTAGGATTATTTAAGCAAATTACCATTCTATTTAAGACTCTCAAAATAATCTAAGTGAAGCATGAGATATAATTAGTTTCTATAAAACAAATCCACCACCGTGCTCTAAAAGATATAAGTGAAGTACTAGAGCAAAACTATATAACTCAAAATGATATATGTGAAGCACATAGAGTATTCTAACAAATTCCAAATCATGTATGGCTCTCTCAAAAGGTGTGTACCGCAAGGATGATTGTGGTAAACTAAAGAACAAAAGCTCAAATCATACAAGACGCTCCAAGCAAAACACATATCATGTGGTGAATAAAAATATAGCTCCAAGTAAAGTTACCGATAGAAATAGACGAAAGATGGGATGCCTTCGGGGCATCCCCAAGCTTTGGCTTTTAGGTGTCCTTAGATTATCTCAGGGGTGCCACGGGAATCCCCAATCTTAGGCTCTTTCCACTCCTTGTTCCATAATCCATCAAATCTTTACCCAAAACTTGAAAACTTCACAACACAAAACTCAAAGTAGAAAATCTCGTGAGCTCCGTTAGCGAAAGAAAACAAAAGACCACTTCAAGTTACTGTAATGAACTCATTATTTATTTATATTGGTGTTAAAACTACTGTATTCCAACTTCTCTATGGTTTATAAACTATGTTACTAGCCATAGATTCATCAAAATAAGCAAACAACACACGAAAAACAGAATCTGTCAAAAACAGAACAGTATGTAGTAATCTGTATCTAGCGCAAGATCTGGAACCCCAAAAATTCTAAAATAAATTGCTGGACGTGAGGAATTTATCTATTAATCATCTTCAAAAAGAATTAACTGAATATCACTTTCCAAATAAACATGGCAGCAGTTCTCGTGAGCGCTAAAGTTTCTGTTTTTTACAGAAAGATTAACAAGACTTTCCCCAAGTCTTCCCAACGGTTCTACTTGGCACAAACACTAATTAAACTCAAAAAACACAACCAAAACAGAGGCTAGATAATTAAACACAGAAATCAAGGAATAAAAATAAAATTGGGTTGCCTCCCAACAAGCGTCATCGTTTAACGCCCCTAGCTAGGCATAGCAAGGATAGATCTAGGTATTGCCATAGTAGTAAGATAGATCATTAAAACTCTTTTCATATTCTCTATGTTCGGCAGCAAGTTTTCTTTGAGGCAAGAAAAAGTAATCGAAAGGGCTAAATTTAATGGGACAAAAGTCCCCAAGATCAACTTTGGGAGGTATAGGTTCCTCCTTTGGCCCTTCGTATTGCACAACCAATTCATCATTATAAACATTCTTTTGACAGAACTTTGTGAGCCTATACTCAAGAGAATAACCTAGTTCATTATTTCTAATAGCCAAATCATCATTAAGTTCAGAAATTCTATCAACTAGAACATTGATAGGAACCCTTTTTCTAAGATTTTCATTAAAAGCAACATAGTCTAGAGATTGAAAACACATTATTTCTTCTTGATCAAAAAGGATAGCCTCTATGGAAGGACAGCAAGCATCCACCCTATAATGTGCAAAGATTTCTTTGGCCTCTTTTATTATGAATCGAAACTCATGAGCCAAAAAGATAGTAGCGGCACGCTTAATAGAAGAATGCTCAATATTAGAAAATCCTAGGAAAATTCTTTGTATGCAAGGGTGCAAGTGCATGAATTGTCTTTCAAGGTCAACTACAAGCATGGCAATAGCGTCCGCAAGACTACTAGTTCTATGAAGGATAGAACTACCCATAGAAGGTAAAGCACCGACACAAGTAAATAAATCTTGGATAACTCCTTTTCCAATAATATTACCACTACCAATACAGAATTTTTTTGTATGTAAGACAGGGGGTTCTTTAGCAGGAGCATCAGAATCTTTCATGATATTATTGTTGTCCATATCGGAAATAATTTCCCCAATTTTAGACATAACGGCAGAAGGCAAAATTAGGCAAATAGAGAAAGAGAGGGAGGATAGAGAGAGAGAGAGCGCGAATAAAATGACAAGGATGAAGTGGGGGAGAGGAAAACGAGAGGCAAATGGAAAATAATGTAATGCGGGAGATAAGGGTATGTGATGGGTACTTGGTATATTGACTTTTGCGTAGAGTCCCCGGCAACGGCGCCAGAAATTTTCTCTGCTACCTCTTGAGCACTGCGTTGGATTTCCTTGAAGAGGAAAGGATGATGCAGCAAAGTAGCGTAAGTATTTCCCTCAGTTTTTGAGAACCAAGGTATCAATCCAGTAGGAGGCTATGCGTGAGTCCCTCGCACCTGCACAAAACAACTAACTCCTCGCAACCAACGCGATAAGGGGTTGTCAATCCCTTCATAGTCACTTACGAGAGTGAGATATGATAGATATGATAAGATAATTTTTTTGGTATTTTTATGATAGATATGCAAAGTAAAATAAAAGCAAAGGAAAAAGCAAAGGAAATAACTAAGTATTGGAAGATTAATATGATGAAGATAGACCCCGGGGCCATAGGTTTCACTAGTGGCTTCTCTCAAGAGCATAAGTATTTTATGGTGGGTGAACGAATTACTGTTGAGCAATTGACATAATTGAGCATAGTTATGAGAATATCTAGGTATGATCATGTATATAAGCATCACGTCCGAGACAAGTAGATCAACTCATGCCTGCATCTACTACTATTACTCCACTCATCGACCGCTATCCAGCATGCATCTAGAGTATTAAGTTCATGAAAACAGAGTAACACCGTAAGCAAGATGACATGATGTAGAGGGATAAATTCATGCAATATAATAAAAACCCATCTTGTTATCCTCGATGGCAACAATCCAATATGTGCCTTGCTGCCCCTACTGTCACTGGGAAAGGACACCGCAAGATTGACCCCAAAGCTAAGCACTTCTCCCATTGCAAGAAAAATCAATCTAGTAGGCCAAACCAAACTGATAATTCGAAGAGACTTGCAAAGATAACCAATCATGCATAAAAGAATTCAGAGGAGATTCAAATATTGTTCATAGATAATCTTGATCATAAACCCATAATTCATCGGTCTCAACAAACACACCGCAAAAAGAAGATTACATCGAATAGATCTCCACAAGAGAGGGGGAGAACATTGTATTGAGATCCAAAAAGAGAGAAGAAGCCATCCAGCTAATAACTATGGACCCGAAGGTCTGAGGTAAACTACTCACACTTCATCGAAGAGGCTATGGTGTTGATGTAGAAGCCCTCTGTGATGGATACCTCCTCCAGCGGAGCTCCGGAACATGCCCCAAGATGGGATCTCGTCGATACAGAAAGTTACGTCGGTGGAATTATGGTTTTGGCTCCGGATCTGATCGTTTGGGGGTACGTAGGTATATATATGAGGAAGGAGTACATCGGTGGAGCAACATGGGGCCCACGAGGGTGGAGGGCGCGCTTGGGAGGGTAGGCGTGCCCCCCTACCTCGTGGCCTCCTCCTTTGTTCCTTGATGTAGGGTCCAAGTCTCCTAGATCATGTTCGGTGAGAAAATCACGTTCCCGAAGGTTTCATTCCGTTTGGACTCCGTTTGTGTCGTGGAATTGACACGACAGATGTCCTAGTATGAGAACTTAGTCATGAGGCCAACACGTCTTTGTAGTAGTTTGAGAGGGTTGAGCGGAATCGAGAGACGCAACACAAGACAAGGATTTAGACAGCTTCGGGGCCCGGGAAACATCATCCGGAATAGCCCTACATGTTGTTTGTGGCTAGATCTCATTATGCTCATCAGAGAGTTGCCGCATAAGCCGGCTCCCGCTTTGTGTCTAGCCCTAGAGATTATTTTCTGCCCCTCTTTGAGGAGCCCTGCCCCTCCTTATATATGTTGAAGGGGCGGGTTACATGTGGAGTCCTAGTAGTACTAGGACTAGTCTATCCTTTCTCATAAGTTGAATACAAGTCCGGGTCTTGCTTCCTCGTGAAGGAAATATTCGTCATCCCTTTCCTCTTAAGCCGGCCCACTAGAGTATAAGCCGGCCTGCTGGGCCTTGGTCCTTGTCGTCCGTCTGATCCGCCCGCCGGGTCTCTAGTGAGTCACAATGTCCAGGTGGGTTACATGTAAACCGCCATGTCTGGGAGGATCGCCAGTGAGTCGCCAAGCCCCGCCGGGTCATGATTCCGGCCGGGTCATACCGCGGGTATATCCCCGACATTAGCCCCCAGTTTAATTTGGATTTATCCATGTTAAACTGATCCTGTAAAATAAACACAAGAACAAACTTGATAGGTTGTGCTCTGGGTTAAATATTTTCCTGAACCAGCACCTGATCATCTTTAAGTCCTTGTCATTTCCTCCTGGATGCATACTCAAAGATCTTATAGCAAATCTCTTTTAACAGATATGTCCAAACCTTGCCAATGCAAAAATCCAGATACTTCTTTTGAGAAATCCGGGTCAATAGGCCAGCTTCAGAACCAATTTGCAAACATTGGTATCTTATAGAGAAATATTGTAATAAATAATCCACTTGAATCGGCTTCCAGAGCACCGGCTTAAAAATATTGGTCTTGAAAAACTCATCTGACTTCAGCCGGCTTGTAGAACTTGCCGGTTTATCATTGCCAAAATATCCGGTTTGTAAATATTGATAGCACCGGGTAATAATTGTTGCCGACGCCAGGTAATAGTTATTGGTGACGCCAGGTCAATCTGGTTTACTCAAAACTGAGAATTTGAAGATTTTTCTCCCTTATATCCATATTACCTGTAGCCCCCAAGTCTTGAGAGGAAACAAAGTGATGACTTAAGACTTGCTTCAATATAAATACTGCCACTTTGAAGAAATCCATGTTGTTCATCTTAGTCACTAGTAAAGACTGAATACTCCATATATGTAGCCCCAAGTGCCAGGTTGTCATGCTTGCAGCAACCTGGGACTTGTAATTGCCTTATACTCATAAAAAAACTACAACCAGTGTAGCCCCAAGGGTCGGGTCATTATGCAATAATGAGCATGGACTTTATAAATATGATCATATAGACTTGAACAACAACGTGTAACCCCCAAGGGCCGGCTCAGTAAGATAATATTGAGCTGGGACTTTATATATACTTCTTTTGAAAAGAACATCATATGATGTAACTCCCATCATGGGGCTTGAACCCATGTCCACAAGGTTAAGAGCTTTGTGCTTTACCAACTGAGCAGTGGACCCTTCAATATAATGGAATAAAACATGTGTACCTTGAATTGTTGACATGAGCAATTGGTAGCCCCCAAGGGCTGGCTCATTATGATGTGATGAGTCGGGTCTTCAATAAGGCCAGTAAAATTGTCTTTGCATTAGCCCCCAAGTGACATGGTGCATGCTGGCAGTGACATGGGACTTGCATATTTCATATAATCTCAAACTGAATAATTTAGCCCCCAAGTGCCGGGTTGTAAGCCTATAGCAACTTTCTATTCTTTCCATTGTAGAATAAATCATATCCAATGATAAAATAATAGCCATTGTGCCAAAGCGACTTTGAATACCTTATCTGTTGACAAGTAAATCCGGAGTTTAAATACCTGGCAGCTCTTGGCCGATGGCGATTTAATATGCCTGCATTGTAAGCCGGAATTTTTATAACCCGGCGGCTTATAGCTTTTGAGAAAATCAATAATTGATAACCCTTTTGAGACACCAATTTCAATCTTTGATGATGGGCTGGAACTTAATCATTTATGTAAGTCATAGCTCTATAAATCCTGCACAGAGTTTAAACAACTTATGCCCTGGCGACTTAACGTCAAAAGCCAGGGCGGGTAACTACTCAAATGTAGTCTTATCCTGCACATAAGTAAATCACAAGATCCCCTAGCGATTTACCGCAGGGCGGATCATAATATTCCACATATAACCATTGTGATATTTAATTTGTACTGCCGGTTTACATGACCTGTGCAGTAAGGGTGATAACCCAATCCTTAGAAGCCAATACTTCCAAATATATGATGATTGTCACATGCTGGTGATTTATCGTCCAAAGCCAAGCCGGGTTTAAATGAAACCACACTTATATGCTTCAGATATGAGCAAAAAGTATCAAAACCCAAAAGATTGTTTGCCAAAAACTTAAACCAAATAAAAATCGAGGTTTCTAATTTGAATACGATCAGTAAACCATTCCAAAGGGGTTAAGCTAGGATTCGAATGCGATCATGTAGCCCCCAGTGGCTTTGGTGTTGCGCCGATCAAGAGGGTACCGACAACTATGTTCTCTTTGGTTCGAATACGACCTATGTTTGAACAGGAAGCCCCCAAATGACCTTGAGAGGTTTTTAATGACCCTGATTCGAATACGATCCAAGTCGGACCCAAAAGGGGTTAAGCTATGATTCGGATATGATCAAGAAGCCCCCTAGTGAGTTTGGCTTTACGCCGATCAAAAGGGTTAAGACAGCTATGTTCTCTTTGGTTCGAATACGACCTATGTTTCAACAGGAAGCCCCCAAGTGACCATATAAATTCTGGCAATGCGCCGATCAAGAGGGTACTGACAGCTATGCTCGATGAGTAGGAAGCCCCTAAGTGACCATAATAGGATAATCCATAAGGAAGGATACCCATATTTGAATCACGCATCATGGCAGCAAGTTCTCTTTGGCAACCATTAATTTGTCTGAGAACTCGAACTTGCGAGAGAATAATTCTTTTTGAACCGGAACTTTAAACCGGATTTGAGAGCTTCAAGCTTTGTGGGAGACAGGTTTACCTTGAACCGGATTTTGAACCGGAATCCTTCCTTTTAAGCCAGAAATTTCCTTACGGCCTTTAAATATTCGTCAAAAAGGCAGTAGCATCCGGGGCCAGGCTATTTTTTCTTCCAATGACCCGGAGTTCTTGAATCTGCCTTAAACTTGCAATCATTTAGTGAGTCATGTCATCATAGCCCCCGAGTCTCGAGGCGACTCGAGGAGTTATCTTGAGATTCTCCATATTTGACCGTGATGTAAACCGGTATGAGTCATTCAACAACTTAGTGATATAACTTGTCCTGCATTGAAGAACTTGCAAGCCAGAGTAATTGCTCTTTTAAAGAAAAGCAATATATAATATAAAAATATACTGGATGGATTTCACCTTATATGTTAAACCAGAAATTATCCACTACGGAGTGGATGATCACCATGGTGAAGCTGGAATCAATCACGGCCGAGTTGATCGCGGGAGCAGACAGATGAGTCGGCCGCGGCGTTGTAAGCCGGTGCAGACGAACAAGTCGTCCTCCGCATTGTAAACTGATGCGGACGTGTGAACCGCCACGAGGTCAGATGGGCGAGTCATTCGTGGCGTTGAAAGGCGGCACGGACGGGTGAGTCGGCCACGACGTTGCAAGCCGGTACGGGAGTCTGTTGAGTAAGGACGAATGATGTTGGCACGCCTCCATCTCCAAAGCGTAATACCACTTTGTAATTGATAATTCTCCTGCATATAAAATACAGCATGGCAAAGTAATTTTGTTCGGATGAAATAATATGTGCTTATAAAAATAAATAAGATAAATAGCACCTGATTCCTCCAGACAACCGTTGACCCTAATATAAGGTGTGTAGATGAACCATTATAATCTGACAAGAGGCCCTTCAGAACAGCCATTAAAAAGAAAACACACGGTCGGGTGTTTGACTGGTATCCTTGGCGTGAGAGGAGTTCCCCTCCTCAAAAAGAACTTTCGGAGACCGTCATTGTAAGTCCTTGCATTCTTAACTACTCAATCTTGTCATGCAGTTTTATACAGGAAAATAGTAGTAACAGCCAGTCGACTCCATAAGCATATTGCTATGTGCTGCTGTTGTTGCAAGGGGAGGCCGCAGCGATGACGGGCCGAATTAATGCAGTAGCAACAACGGAGGCTCTGAGTGAGGAAGCGAGGATGTAGCGGTGATTTGGAGAAACTGCAGACATGCAACATATGCAGTAGCGAGGCTCTCGGCAGCTAACGCGGAATCAAAACCAGCGAGAAATAGGTGGCCCGCGTTGGCTTGCGTAGAACTGAGGTCGCAGCGGCTCAGGGCGGCTCGCGAGCAGAAATGGCTTGAGGCCGTAGAGACGGCATGTTGCTCGCGGGTGGCTCAATGGCTACCGCGAGGCAAATCCATGGCGGCGGCTTTAGCGCAGGCGAGCCCGCAACAGCGAGGTGGAGGCGACTCAGAGCCATGGCGAGTCAGAAGAATGTGTCGGCGGGTCAAGACCACAGCTGCGGGGCGGCTCAACGCGAGGCTGCGGCGTGATTCCATGGCGACTTTGAATTGATACCTCAGTAGGTTAGCGACGAAGCAATGGACGCGGAGCCAGCCGTCCGTGGGCGGCGACTCAGAGGTGGCCAGCGGCTCAACGGAGGCGGCTCTGCGCTTGGTACGGGAGGCGGCCGGCGCACCTGCAACGGCGACTTGCGGGAGGTGACCGGAGGAGAGTCGGGCACAGCAGCGACCAGTGAAGGTGGCATGACAGCGGAGGTGCGCCGGCAGAAGCGCGCAGCTCGATGCGAGGTCCATGCGGGGGCGGCTCAGACAACGACGGCTTACAGCCCAACACTACAGGGCTATACAGAGTCGAGTCAAGTCAGCCGGAGCGAGGCGAATCATTCAGCAAGGCGAGGCGAGGTAAGGGCAAGACGGGCCAAAGTTGCCAAGGTCAAGTCCGCAATCTCCTCCCCCTCGTTGGCTCCCCTTTTTCTTCGCTAACTCATAGTATTTTGACCTTTGACCACATAATAGCTTCAGTCTTCTTGGTGTATATTTTCTGTATAAATTTGCAAAGGCAAATCCGATTTGGTCGCTTCTCCTGTAGCTATTTTGGCTAATAGAAAATTTGTAGATCAACTTTGGCCAACCTGTGGCATAGTACTAATTTGAAGTAGTGGGATTTCTACTTTGTCTCGTATGAACAGAGGACACTGCAGCTGGTCTGATCCCTTGCATATGCGTATACAGTGTAGCTAACTTGATCGATTGGAGGAAAAACAAGGCTTACGGCGACTTGACCATAGCACAAGATGACCTCGGTGTATATGACCCCGAATCCAAGAAGGAAAAAACTACAGCGAAAAGTTTTAATCTCGGTCTCGGCGACTTTTCTGGACGGCCGCGGCGGAACAAACACAACCCTAGCTTTCTCACGATCATAATCTTGTACCCAATTGCTCCAAAGTTTAATCATGATTCTAATCTTAACACGATGAATATCGCCAGTTGCGCTCAAGGTTGTCCGGCCTCGCGTTATCCTGTGCGTTTTTTCAAAGCCGACTCTTCTTCATCCATCTATTCATGAGCTTCTCGATCCCTAAAGAGATCCCTTAAAGAACTCAACATCACCATGCGCAAGCCCCACGGTGGGCGCCAACTATCATGGAATTGTCACGGCAGATGTCCTAGTATGAGGACTTAGTCGTGAGGCCAACACATCTTTGTAGTAGCTTGAGAGGGGTTGAGCGGAATCGAGAGACGCAACACAAGACAAGGATTTAGACAGCTTCGGGCCCCGGGAAACATTATCTGGAATAGCCCTACATGATGTTTGTGGCTAGATCTCATTATACTCATCAGAGAGTTGCCGCATAAGCCGGCTCCCCCTTTGTGTCTAGCCCTAGAGATTATTTTCTGCCCCTCTTTGGGGAGCCCTGCCCCTCCTTATGTAGGTTGAAGGGGCGGGTTACATGTGGAGTCCTAGTAGGACTAGGACTAGTCTATCCTTTCTCACAAGTTGAATACAAGTCCGAGTCTTGCTTCCTCGTGAAGGAAATATTCGTCATCCCTTTCCTCTTAAGCTGGCCCAATAGAGTATAAGCCGGCATGATGGGCCTTGGGCCTTGTGGTCCGTCTGATCCGCCCGTCGGGTCTCTAGTGAGTCACAATGTCCAGGCGGGTTACATGTAAACCGCCATGTCCGGGCGGATCGCCAGTGAGTCGCCAAGCCCAGCCGGGTCATACCGTGGGGTATATCCCCGACAGTTTGATATTTCTTTTCTTCGAAACCCTAAAATAGGAAAAAAAAACAGCAATTCTGGGCTGGGCCTCCGGTTAGTAGGTTAGTTCCAAAAATAATATAAAAGTGGATAATAAAGCCCAATAATGTCCAAAACAGTAGATAATATAGCATGGAGGAATCAAAAATTATAGATACGTTGGAGACGTATCATTCAACAAGGAAAAGGAATCCAGATATGTGCAAATTGGTAAACCGATGACATGGTATTTATGATAAGGAATGAACAGAGGCATAGGTATATACATATTGTTAAACCGGAGTATAAATAAATTGGCGGTTTAAAAGGGGACTAATGGTACCTGCCGGATTATCATACTTCGAAGAGTTAAACCGCTTATATTAGTGTAAAGGGTACAGATCTAAAAATACCTAAGTGAGGGAAACATGTTTCACAGGATTGCATTGAAATTTTGGATCTACCGTAAGTCAGAAAAAGGAAAAATATTGAGACTTAAAAAGTTTGGTCCCGAAGCAGTTCACAAAAGGTCCAGATCAAGTTACAATGTATTTAAGGTTTGGATCAAATGGCTGAGATAAGGAGTTCCATAGCTACTGTGCGGAACACGTCAAGATCGAGCTCTGCTATCTATGGGTTGATGAAGAACACGAGGAGAGCGACATGAACATGCATGAACCCTAATGGATCTACAGAGGAAAGAGGAGAGGCTTACAATAGCAGTTGAGGTAGCGGAGGTGCGCCGCGTCTTTCTGATGCAACCAAGTCGATGCAGGAGCCAACGGAGATGCAGAGGCGAAGCTCGACGACGGCGGCGGCGCTCGGGTGCAGGGGCGTCGCGAGGAGGAAGAAGAAGCGAGGAGACGAAGGAAAAAAAATAAGATGACCCTTGGTTCTATTTATAAGGTAAAAGGAGAGGTGACAGGCGCGAGAATCAAGGAGCCCGAAAATTGGATATATGACGGAGCGGTCGCCTCGATTGTCGGAGGTTCATTAACTGAAGGTGAGATGTATAATTTTTATATAACAAGTAATGTCATGGCGATTTATCATGATGCTGGAGGATGACATCACGGCGGTTTACAAGATCCATGTGAAGGTGCCAGGGCAAGAATTTTTCTAAGTGTTGAAGATTGACATGAACAAGTTCAAATCAATTTGGGGCCTAATGTTGGGGATATTACTACTGGATGTAAACCGGCCAGGAGTAGCCGGGTTAACTCTATGAAGATTAGAAGCCCATGAAGACGTAAGGATGGTGGCGCTTTACAAAGGCCCAAGGCCCAAGGACGGGTTAAGGCCTGTAGATGTAAACAAATTTTCTCATATAACTTGCATTGTAAGGTAGGAAGGATAGAGACCGAGCCGGACACGTTTATGATCCGGCCTCGGGACTTTGTAAACCGGCGGGCGTCAACCTGTGTATATAAAGGGATAACCCGACAGCGGTTTAAGGACAACATACACAACAACTCGAGAGCCAGGCAAAGCGGATTCGCTCCCTGGTCATCAAAACCCTAGCAATACCACCACAACTAGACGTAGGCTTTTACCTTCATCGAAGGGGCCGAACTAGTATAAAACTCCCGTGTCCCTTGTCTGGTTTAACCCCTTTAAGTTAACCTGTAGCGATGGCTCCACGACTAAGTCCTTTCACAAGGACATCTGTCGTGACAAAACCACGACACGCTCCAAGCAAAACGCATATCATGTGGTGAATAAAAATATAGCCTCAAGTAAAGTTACCGAGAAACAAAGACGAAAGAGGGGATGCCTTCCGGGGCATCCCCAAGCTTAGGCTTTTTGGTTGTCCTTGTATTTTACCTTGGGGTGCCTTGCGCATCCCCAAGCTTAGGCTCTTGCCACTCCTTGTTCCAAAATCCATCAAATCTTTACCCAAAAACTTGAAAACTGCACAACACAAAACTCAACAGAAAATCTCGTGAGCTCCGTTAGTATAAGAAAATAAACCACCACCTTAATGTACTGTAATGAACTCGTTCTTTGTTTATATTGGTTTTAAACCTACTGTATTCCAATTTCTCTATGGTTCATACCCCCGATACTAGCCATAGATGCATCAAAATAGGCAAACAACACGTGAAAAACAGAATCTGTCAAAAACAGAACAGTCTGTAGCAATATGTAGGTTTCGAATACATATGCAACTCCAAAAAATCTGAAAAATAAGGACGACCAGGAAAATTTGTATGTTTATCTACTACAGTTAGAATTGGTATTTTATCGCTCTCTGGTAAAAATGAAAATTATTTTCGTGAGCGCATACTTTCTGTTTTTATCAGCAAGATGAAACAACAATCACCCAAGAAGATCCTAAAGGCTTTACTTGGCACAAACACTAATTAAAACATAAAAAATGCAATCATAACAGAGGCTAGATAAATTATTTATTACTAAACAGGAACAAAAAGTAAAGAACAAAAATAAAATTGGGTTGCCTCTCAATAAGCGCTATCATTTAACGCCCCTAGCTAGGCATAAAAGCAAGAATAGATCTAGGTATTGTCATCTTTGGTATAAAATTCTTCAATTGAACACTTATAACCCTTAGGAGGTTCTTTGTTTTTGCTAATGATCAAACTCCTAGGTAGGAAATCAAGAAATTCATTTGTAGCAAAAGGTTCCTTAATGATATCGAGAAAGTTGGGGTGAGCACTTATTGATTTGAGGTCTTCATTTTTCTTACTGGAAGATTCACCCTTATTTTTAGGAACATAGATAAACTTGGAAACTTTGGTAGGAGAATGATTTGCGGTATTTTTAATGACAGAGAAAGTGGACCCTAAGTTGGTGATAATATCTTCGAGTTTATCAATTCTAGTGGAATCTTGATCTATCTTCTCATTAACTATGGCTTCCTTTTCCTTAAGATTTTTCAGAGTAACTCCTACATTAGATCCATATTGGGAAATTTGGTTGTGGATGTTTTTATGCAAATTTTCAATTAACTCTACAGTGGAAATTTTATTTTCAATAATACCAAGCGTTTGCATCACATGTTCCGAAGTTAAAATAGTTCCATTGACCAAAAGAGGTGGTGGGCCTAATAAATCTATCATAGCATTATAAGAATCAAAAGTATGGCTTCCCAAGAAATTCCCTCCAGTAATGGTGTCAAGAACATATCTATACCAAGGAGTGACGCCTACATAAAAAATGCGAAGAAGAACGGAAGTAGATTGCTTTCTGGTAGATCTATTTTGCGCCAGAAATCCTTCTTGCTACCTCTTGAGCATGCGTTGGTTTTCCCGTGAAGAGGAAAGGATGATGCAGCAAAGTAGCGTAAGTATTTCCCTCAGTTTTTGAGAACCAATGTATCAATCCAGTAGGAGACAACACACAAGTCACCTAGCACCTACACAAACAATCAAGAACCTCGCAGCCAACGCGATAAAGGGGTTGTCAATCCCTTCACGGTCACTTCGAAAGTGAGATCTGATAGAGATAATAAGATAAATATTTTTTGTATTTTGTTGTATATATTGGAAAGTAAAGATTGCAAAATAATAAACGAGATGCGATAATAAAAGAGATGCAATATAATAAGAAATAGACCCAGGGGCCATAGGTTTCACTAGTGGCTTCTCTCATGATAGCATGTATTACGATGGGTGAACAAATTACTGCCGAGCAATTGATAGAAAAGTGCATAGTTATGAAGATATCTAAGGCAATGATCATGAATATAGGCATCATGTCCATGTCAAGTAGATCAAAACGATTCTGCATCTACTACTATTACTCCACACATCGACCGCTATCTAGCATGAATCTAGAGTATTAAGTTCATAAGAACGGAGTAACACATTAAGCAAGATGACATGATGTAGAGGGATAAACTCAAGCAATATGACATAAACCCCATATTTTTATCCTAGATGGCAACAATACTATACGTGCCTTGCTTCCCCTACTATCACTGGGAAAGGATACCGCAAGATTGAACCCAAAGCTAAGCACTTCCCCCATTGCAAGAAAGATCAATCTAGTAGGCCAAACTAAACCGATAATTCGAAGAGACTTGCAAAGATATCAAATCATGCATATAAGAATTCAGAGAAGAACCAAATAATATTCATAGATAATCAAGTTCATAAACCCACAATTCATCGGATCTCGGCAAACACACCACAAAAGAGTATTACATCAAATAGATCTCCAAGAACATCGAGGAGAAATTTGTATTGAAGATCAAAGAGAAAGAAGAAGCCATCTAGCTAATAACTATGGACCTGAAGGTCTATGGTAAATTACTCACGCTTCATCGGAGAAGCTATGGTGTTGACGTACAAGCCCTCCGTGATCGATTCCCCCTCTGGCAAATCGCCGGAAAAGGCCCCAGATGGGATCTCACGGATACAGAAGGTTGAGGCGGTGGAAAAGTGGTTTCGTGGCTCCCCTGGTGTTTCTAGGGTATAAGAGTATATATAGGCGAAAGAAGTATGTCGGTGGAGCTCCATGGGGCCCACGAGCGTGGGAGCACGTTACCCCCTGGGCGCGCCTTCCTGTCTCGTGGCCGTCTCATCGAGTTCCAGACCTCCACTCCAAGTCTCCTGGTTTGCTTTTGGTCCAAGAAAGATCATCGCGAAGGTTTCATTCCATTTGGATTATGTTTGGTATTCCTTTTCTGCGAAACACTGAAATAGGCAAAAAACGGAAACTGGCACTAGGCCTCTGGTTAATAGGCCAGTCCCAAAAATAATATAAAAGAGCATATTAAAGCCCATTAAACATCCAAAACAGATAATATAATAGCATGGAACAATCAAAAATTATAGATACGTTGGAGACGTATCAGGTACGAAGCTCTCCAAAATTGTTTTGGAACAGAGTCCCGGATAGGATAATTAGCTTTTTGGTACTAAGTTCAGCAAGAGCCTTCCGAATATCTCTATTTGGAAGGCCTTTGCTGAAATTCATACACTACATATCATCTCTAGAAAAATATCATATATATATATAAAGGATATATAGGAGGAGGACGGTCGGACCAAACGGGGAGGAGAGGTGCGGCGTGGTCGGGGTAGGCCGGGGGCATGGGGCAGTGTCAGGGCAGGGCACGGGCGGCCGGCGTCGAGGCAGGGTGCACGGGGCGACGGTGATGAGGCAGGAGGCACGGGGCGGCGCGTTGGGGTAGGGCAGGGGTGCGGTGTCGGTGTCAAAACCGGTGGATCTCGGGTAGGGGATCCCGAACTGTGCGTCTAAACTCGATGGTAACAGGAGACAGGGGACACGATGTTTACCCAGGTTCGGGCCCTCTCTATGGAGGTAATACCCTACTTCCTGCTTGATTTATCTTGATGAATATGAGTATTACAAGAGTTGATCTACCACGAGATCGAGATGGCTAAACCCTAAAAGCCTAGCCTATATGACTATGGTAATGATTGTTGCTTCCGGACTAAGTCCTCCGGTTTATATAGACACCAGGAGGATCGAGGGTTACACGAGGTCGGTTACAAAGAAAGGAATCTACATATTTGTTCGCCAAGCTTGCCTACCACTCCAAGGAAAGTCCCATCCGGACACGGGTGCAGTCTTTGGTCTTCGTATCTTCACAGCCCATTAGTCTGGCCCATGGCTAACATGCCGGACGCCCGAGGACCCCTTAGTCAAGGACTCCCTCAATAGCCCCTGAACCTGGCTTCAATGACAAGGTACACAACGCGTAGATCTGTCTTCTGCAATGCAAGGCAGGTTCCTCCTTCCGAACTCTAAGACGGTCTTCGGACGTAATGTTCATGTCCGGACCTGTAACACACACACCACACACAACCGCAGAGAATATAATAATTCATGAGGCCAATCCACTGACAACTTTTTGCAACATGACATCATGTCCACCCGATCATAATTTCAAACCGTTTTTTGTCTATTGCTCCATGTTTCGAGACGCGGTTGCCATTGGCATGTCTTGTCAAAGAAGAGACCGTGTCCCCTTATTGCGGGATTCTCCTCAATACGGGCTCGGAGTGGTTTATAAGCCACACTGCCGCTGCCCTCTCGAGCTCCTCTCAAATGCACGCTTACGGGCTTAATCACACTGTATCTGCCTGTGGGCCTACTGGGCCCTCTACGGGCCTGAATCCTAGCCCATGGTTGGGTTTCTAGTCGTATTCAGGCCGTGGTGGCCCAGTAGGTGGTTTTTTCCAGTTTTTTGTTTTGTTTTGTTTTTTGCTTTATTTATTTTCTTTTGTTTTTACTTACAGTCTTTCAGTGATTCTTTTTCCTGTTAGGTCACAAAAATTATAAACTTTCTGTTAGTGCCATTAGTTTTCAAATTTCAAGAGTTCAAATTTGAATTTTTTGAAATTTGTGTGAATCACTAGTTTGTGAATAAGTTTACTATAAAAATTGATTTTTGAGTGATTCTTTTTCCTGCTATTTAATATTACTGTGCTTTATCATTATATTAAATTTGGTAATTTTTAGGTTATTTTAAATATCTGTTTTAATCAAAAACAGTTTTTTTTATTTTAGTTTGCTATTAAAGTTTCTAACAAAAAAATTGTTTATGAAAATTCTTGTTTCTATTAATGTTTTGAACAGGAAATACTTTGATAATGTTAGTTGCATAAATTTTATATAATTTTAGTTTCAAAAATACTAGAGGTTTATAAAAGCTTTTTAGTTGATTCCTTTTGCATCACGTCGGTTGAAGAGCGGACCTCTAGGTCTTTCCAATAGGGTACGTCCCAAAATATAGATTTCTTCTTACACATGGGTGCGCGTCCCTCAGCGTCATTCGGAACAGATAGTCCGTCGGGACTATTTCCAAAGATTACTTGTAAATCATTGACCATAGCAAGTATGTGATCATCGATACAGATGTCGGGCTTCTTCCAGTGATCTGCCTCGCCTTTGAAATGCTTGCCTTTCTTTCAACATTGATAGTTGGTCGGAAGTACTCGATGATGCCCCAGGTACACATTCTTCCTGCATTTGTCCAGGTATATACTTTGAGTGTCATCTAAAAAGTGCGTGCATGCGTGGTATCCCTTGTTTGTCTGTCCTGGAAGGTTACCGAGAGCAGGACAATCATTGATGGTTACAAATAGAAACGCATGCAGGTCAAATTCCTGCTCTTTGTGCTCATCCCAAAAGCGTACACCGTTTCCATTCCACAGCTGTAAAAGTTCTTCAACTAATGGTCTTAGGTACACATCAATGTCGTTGTCGGGTTGCTTAGCGCCTTGGATGAGAACTGGCTGTTGGAAATATGCCCTAGAGGCAATAATAAATTGGTTATTATTATATTTCCTTGTTCATGATAATCGTTTATTATCCATGCTAGAATTGTATTGATAGGAAACTCAGATACATGTGTGGATACATAGACAACACCATGTCCCTAGTAAGCCTCTAGTTGACTAGCTCGTTGATCAATAGATGGTTACGGTTTCCTGACCATGGATATTGGATGTCATTGATAACGGGATCACATCATTAGAAGAATGATGTGATGGACAAGACCCAATCCTAAGCATAGCACAAGATCGTGTAGTTCGCATGCTAAAGTTTTTCTAATGTCAAGTATCATTTCCTTAGACCATGAGATTGTGCAACTCCCGGATACCGTAGGAATACTTTGGGTGTGCCAAACGTCACAACGTAACTGGGTGGCTATAAAGGTACACTACAGGTATCTCCGAAAGTGTCTGTTGGGTTGGCACGAATCGAGACTGGGATTTGTCACTCTGTGTAAACGGAGAGGTATCTCTGGGCCCACTCGGTAGGACATCATCATAATGTGCACAATGTGACCAAGGAGTTGATCACGGGATGATGTGTTACGGAACGAGTAAAGAGACTTGCCGGTAACGAGATTGAACAAGGTATCGGGATACCGACGATCGAATCTCGGGCAAGTATCATACCACTAGACAAAGGGAATTGTATATGGGATTGATCGAATCCTCGACATCGTGGTTCATCCGATGAGATCATTGTGGAACATGTGGGAACCAACATGGGTATCCAGATTCCGCTGTTGGTTATTAACCGGAGAACGTCTCAGTCATGTCTGCATGGTTCCCGAACCCGTAGGGTCTACACACTTAAGGTTCGATGACGCTAGGGTTGTAAGGAATAGATATACGTGGTTACCGAATGTTGTTCAGAGTCCCGGATGATATCCCGGACATCACGAGGAGTTCCGGAATGGTCCGGAGGTAAAGATTTATATATGGGAAGTCCTATTTTGGTCACCGGAAAAGTTTCGGGTTTCATCGGTAACATACCGAGACCACCGGGAGGGTCCCGGGGGTCCACCAAGTGGGGCTACAAGCCCCGGAGGGCTGCATGGGCCAAGTGTGGGAGGGGACCAGCCCCAGGTGGGCTGGTGCGCCCCCCCCCCCCACAAGGGCCCAAGGCGCCTAAGGGGAGGAGGGGGGCAAACCCTAAGGGCAGATGGCCCTTAGGGCCCATGCCTGGTGCGCCTCCCTCTCCCCTCCACCTGGCCGCCACCCAGATGGGATCTGGGGGCTGCCGCCACCCCTAGGGAGGGAACCCTAGGTGGGGGCGCAGCCCCTCACCTCCCCCTATATATACTTGAGGTTTGGGATGCCCAAGACACACGAGGTCCTCTCCTTCTTGGCGCAGCCCTACCCCTCTCCCTCCTCGTCTCTCGCGGTGCTTGGCGAAGCCCTGCGGGAGTACCACGCTCCTCCACCACCACCACGCCGTTGTGTTGCTGCTGGATGGAGCCTTCCTCAACCTCTCCCTCTCTCCTTGCTGGATCAAGTCATGGGAGACGTCATCGGGTTGTACGTGTGTTGAACGCGGAGGTGCCGTCCGTTCGACACTAGGATCTCCGGTGATTTGGATCACGACGAGTACGACCCCTTCAACCCCGTTCTCTTGAACGCTTCCGCTTAGCGATCTACAAGGGTATGTAGATGCACTCTCCTTCCCCTCGTTGTTGGTTTCTCCATAGATAGATCTTGGTGACACGTAAGAAATTTTTTAATTTCTGCTACGTTACCCAACACTGGCATCATAATTAACTTCTGCTTCATGCACAGCCAAGGAGGAAGGTTATACATACATATAGTCATAGGCAAGGTGATGTGATTGCTGCTCTACTCCCCAAAAGGATTAATGTCATCCGCGCTTAAACCAAACCATATGTTCCTTGCGTCACCTGCAAAGTCCTCCTAGTACCTTCTCTCGATTTTTCTCCACTGCGACCCGTCAACGGGTGCTCTCAACTTCCTGTCTTTCTTATGGTCCTCTCTGTGCCATCGCATCAACTTGGCATGCTCTTTGTTTCTGAACAGACATTTCAACCGTGGTATTACAGGAGCATACCACATCACCTTTACATGAACCCTCTTCCTAGGGCGCTCGCCATCAACATCACCACGGTCATCTCGTCTGATCTTATACTGCAATGCATCGCATACCGGGCATGCGTTCAAATCCTCGTATGCACCGCAGTAGAGGATGCAGTCATTAGGACATGCATGTATCTTCTGCACCTCTAATCCTAGAGGGCATACAACCTTCTTTGCTGCGTACGTACTGTCGGGCAATTCCTTATCCTTTGGAAGCTTCTTCAATATTTTCAGTAGTTTCTCAAATCCTTTGTCAGGTACACCATTCTCTGCCTTCCACTTCAGCAATTCTAGTGTGGTACCGAGCTTTGTGTTGCCATCTTCACAATTGGGGTACAACCCTTTTTGTGATCCTCTAACATGCAATCGAACTTCAGCTTCTCCTTTTCACTTTCGCACTGTCTCTTTGCATCAACAATGACCCGGCGTAGATCATCATCGGGCACATCGTCGGATTCCTCTTGATATTCTTCTTTCCCCATCGCAGCATCACCGTATTCAGGGGGCACATAGTTGTCATCATCCTCTTCTTCTTCGTTGTCTTCCATCATAACCCCTCTTTCTCCGTGCTTGGTCCAAACATTATAGCGTGACATGAAACCTTTACAAAGCAGGTGGGTGTGAAGGGTTTTCCAGTCAGATTAAGACCTCGTATTCCCACACATAGGGCATGGAAAACACGTAAAACCACTCTGCTTGTTTGCCTCAGCTACTGCGAGAAAATTATGCACGCCCTCAATGTACTCGGAGGTGCGTCTGTTACCATACATTCATTGTTGGTTCATCTGCGTGCATTATATATAATTAAATGTGTCAAAAACCATTACAGAACATCATGAATAGATAAGTGACCAAATTAATAGAAGTTCATCATCACATTAAAACCAAAGTGCATACATATAGTTCTCATTGAACAACATATAGCTCTCTAGAGCATCTAATTAAACCATACATTGAAACTATGTAAAATATTTCAATACAACAACAAATGCAATCATAATTGCAACTAAGGTAACAATTGATCCAATGGCACAATGATACCAAGCCTCGGTATGAATGGCATATTTTCTAATCTTTCTAATCTTCAAGCGTATTGCATCCATCTTGATCTTGTGATCATCGACGACATCCGCAACATGCAAATCCAATATCATCTTCCCCTCCTCAATTTTTTTCAATTTTTCCTTCAAGTAATTGTTTTCTTCTTCAACTAAATTTAACCTCTCGACAATAGGGTCGGTTGGAATTTCTGGTTCACATACCTCCTAGATAAAAAATATATATGGCACGCTGGTCAGCATAATTGTCATAAACACTAAATGAACCAAATAGTTATAAAAGATAATATATACCACATCCGAATCATAGACAGGACAAGGGCCGATGGAGGTGAATATTAAAACCATCGCACTATCTAATAACAAACAATAATAAAAGTAAGAAAATTACACAAGTATCTATCTAAATCATACAAGTAAGAACTTTTTTCTTTTAGAATGAAGATAAGATCAAGAGGCTTGCTAGGGTGGTTGAGCAAGTCCTGGATTAAGGGGTCCTCGGGCGTCCGGACTATATGACATGGGCCGGACTAATGGGCCATGAAGATACAAGACAGAAGACTTCCTCCCGTGTCCGGATGGGACTCTCCTTGGCGTGGAAGGCAAGCTTAGCGTGCGGATATGAATATTACTTTCTCTGTAAACCGACTCTATACAACCCTAGTCCCCTTCGGTGTCTATATAAACTGGAGGGTGTAGTCCATAGAGGCAATCGTAATCATACATGCTAGACAATTGGGGTTTAGCCATTACAATCTCGTGGTAGATCAACTCTTGTAACCCCTATACTCATCAAAGTTAATCAAGAAGGACGTAGGGTATTACCTCCATCAAGAGGCCTGAATCTGGTTAAAACATCGTGTCCCTTGTCTCCTGTTACCATCAATCCTGAGACGCACAGTTTGGAACCACCTACCCGAGATCTGCCGGTTTTGACACCGACATTGGTGCTTTCATTGAGAGTTCCTCTGTTGCATCAACAACAGGATTGATGGATCGCCTTGTTATCAAGGACGGTATCAGTTCTAGAGGAGCCTTGGCCTCAGGCAAAACCCTCCGGCTGGGCACCTTTACCATGGCCGCCCGTTCGGCCTTTAAGCCGATGATGAATTCCCAAGTCATCAAAAATCGTCTCTGTATCGACTCCGAATACTCAAAGCAGATGGATCCGGCGGATTTGTCGTCCTTAAACGAACTCCTGGATCGCATTGCCGTGTTGGGAGTCGCTGCGGACTATGATCAAATTGGGCTTAAACCTGATCGGAGAGAAATCAAATCTCCGCCGATCACCCATCAGATAGCGGTCCACTACACCATGGTAGAGCTTACGTGACACACCTATGTGTCGGCATAGGGTACCTTTGCCGACAGATAAGTTGTAGCTAACAGCAATGCTGACAGAAGATGAAAGAGTCGGAGGAATTGCTGTGGGCAAATGTGTTGCCAACAGTTGTTTACTTCCCGACACGTTTTCAGTCGGCATATACCCTACCTACGCCGACAGATGGTATGTCCACGTACACCCTACCTACGCTGACACTTTATGAGACAACATACACCGTACCTATGCCAACAGATAGCATGTCCACATACACCCTACCTTTGCCGACACTTTATTAGCCATGTACACCCTATCTACACCAACAGATAATCTATCAATGTACACCCTACCTACACCGACAGTTATTTCCTTTGCCAACAGATAAATTGTTGCTAAACTAATATGCACTCAAAACATTACATATTCAATTATTATCCTCACCCATAAGCAGGTTCAAGATGAACACATACTGCACCGCAATGAAAATATGTTCAGAATCATGTATATACATTGAACACAAGTAGAAAAACACATCAATCTTGACAAAGCATAGTTTTTGCCATTTTAACAATCACCCAGAACACACAAGTTACAAAAAGATGGGGACTATTTGCTAGTATGACAGACTTCAACTAAGATGGTCCAGAACACACAAGTTGGTATCTACATTCACAAAGTGCAAGCTCCGAAACACCAAATGGTGTACATGACATGTAATATCCATGATTACAGGTTGGTTGGTCCATAAACGCTGCAAAGTCATCACAACCATGTGCACCAGTTGGGTAAGTACCTGAAAACAGTTTGCACGAATTTGTCAGGAAAGTGGAATCGGCGTAAGTTTTTCAAAGCTCGTATGCGGATTAACACAGATTTTATCAATAAATTCTCATGATATCATAATTAACACAGATTTGCATAATATAGAACTATATTCCAGTGCTTGCAGTCTTATCAACAATGAATCCATTGACCATTTGAAATAAGATGTACAACCCAGTAACTTATTTTATAGACTGTTAAATAAGCATTCACTAAAGAAAAGACAATGTATTTCCTAACCTCCCTCGATTTTTCATGATTAAGAGCTACATAACCATGGATAAAAAAGGAAACTAGAACACATGTACACAGGCAATTTAGTGAAACACATAGGCCAGCAACCTTGTAAAGCGACATTTTAGAAACTGTTCTTATGCAATAGCATGTGAGCTAATTACTACTGAAACAAAAAATGTACCTAATAGTTGACGTACCCGGCGAGGAAGCCCTCCATTCGCCACTGGTTGCCCACTACAAGTCATGGCCCTGGTTCCCTGTGAGGTAGCCTTCCACCCACCATTCGCTATCTGCTTTACGTGAAGTGGGCAACCATCCTTTCTCCGCCAATTGCCTGTGCTGCATGCTGGTGGTTGTGGTTCTCGGCTATTATTGGCAAGAGTAGATGGGTTAGTAACTTGTTTCTCAGAGACTGGCATTGTAATGATAACAACTATATTTAACTGCACTAGTTGCATCTATTTTTTACTCTAACTATGTGCAGTTGACATAGGCATATCAAGGTAGAACACTGAATTTAAGCATAAAAAGTACAGGACTAAGCAATATTTATTGTGCAAGTTCAAAAGTTCATGCTTAAATGTGCAAAATGTTCATAAGTATAGGACTGAGAAAATAAGGGACTACAAGACATGAGACTACACCAGCTGTTTCCCTGTTGTATCTTAATAAACTATCTTATGCTCAGATAGCAGTTAGGATTCAAAAAGTCCTCTAAGCAGTAATGTAAACCATACAAGTAATTTAGTTATATGGTTGAAGGAGTGGTGGTGAGCTTCAGGGATTCTGGCTAGTCAAGCAATGTATGTTGACAATTCGCTATCGCGCACACTCCTGATAATTCTAGTTTGGTTCACAATTGCCATTCCATTCCAAAGTAGGACAAGCTAAGTGTAACATCATAGATTGAAATGGTCAATTACACTCAATAAACAAAACCTTGCGTAAGGACTGGAAGCAACATCAATGTAGCTAGCGTCTAAGCAAGTAAGAAGTGTAAAAATGGATCTGTACAGGAAAGTAAAATAATCGCACCACAATGTTTCCATACAAAGCAGCGCTCAAGTGCATACAAAAACATGTAGAGAGAGAGAGAGAGAGGGAAGGCAAATTTACCAGAGAATTCAAGGTGTGCAGTTTCACCTCTAACCGCTGAAACCTTGATGATTTCAGTCAGCACAGAGTTGCGGATGGAACCTAGTGCTACAAATGTAAAGGCGGAAATAGTTTAGAATCTACATAGCCCAGGAGCAATTGATCATGAAATTGTTAAGATGTATTTTTCTAACCTAATCTGGCAAGTCGATTCACCCATCCAGGAGTTGGCTTTCCCGTGAAGTGCTTGCAGACGTCAGCTGTGAAATGGTTACAGTTTCTGGCAATCAAGTGATAAGTGTCCCCATGGTAATCCTCTGCAAGATCCTCTAGGAAAGTGGTGCGAACTTCAGCCCGGGACATATTGGTGGTACCATTGCAAACAGAGCGACTAAAGATAGAAACGGAACAGCTTTTCGTTTCTACTTGGAACACTTCGCTGGTCGGGGATATTCATGGGCTTCATACCCAAACTCCATACAATGTACTGCAGAAAAAGTTCACTGGAAATGGTCAGTCTCAGATGTGGAATTGACATATAACTGCATGAAACTTGTATGCACGGGACCTCGTGACACACTAATGTGGATTTAAGTTGATCCAGAAAACCGAGGTGCTCGAAAATATGGCAAGTAGGCAAATGGTAGCGAAGTTGAGATACAGAAAAGAGCATGAAAGGCCTTGGTGTGGAGCAGCTCAGCTCAGTCTGGGGTTATCACTTATATGGCGGCAATATAGGGAAGTAAGAAGCATCTTTATAGACAAATAATAACCAATTTCATAGAGAATTCATAACCATTTTCACAGTGAAATAAATGCATGAATAGTCTGCAATGAGAACAATAGTGCATCAGCATTAGAGTTACACCAGACCCATAATAGAGTAACAGGTTTTTTTTCTAGATCCATACCATTTTCAACGAAATAAAACATCATATAACAGACTAGAGCTTTTCAGATCAAAGAAATAGATACAACCAACTAGGCATATGATGACGGCAGAAGATATTTCTCATGGGAGGTAACATATCACAAATTATTCCTGAGACGCAACATGCCACATACAACAGAAACAAAGGTACATGTCAATATGCATACTTATGTGGTTGACGAGTAGACGAGCTTTGCAGAAACCATTCATCAGAGGTTGCGCCATTGGTGGAGGTGTGGCCGAGCTTGTTGGAGACGATATCCTTTCCTAAGAGAAGGAAGAGGAGGGCGCTGGCATGGTCGGTGAAGGTCCCGGTGGACGGAGCTATTGGCGGCTGCGGCACCGGGGAAGGCTTGCAGCGGATGGGGTCAGGGGATCTGGGATATGCTCACCGGCGTCGGCGGGGACTCGGACCAGTGAAGATGCCCATGTGGTGGGAGCGAAGGGGACGGGGAAGGCAGGCGACGGAGGGGGCCGGGAGCTCGGGGCTATGGGCGCCGGTGGCGACAGGGAAGGGTCCAAGGACGGAGACCCCGAGGTCGAGCGGCGGTGGCGGAAATTGGGGGAGGCGCGGATAGGGTTAGCACAAGTGGATGTGAGGCTACGGGTTCGTTTGGGGGTCCTTAGCCAAAGGTGAGGTGAAAACTGGGCCGCACCTAGTGAAAATTTTGGGCTCTCGCGCCTTATTCACGCGGCAATTTCTAGGCCTTTCCTTGCCTGGCACGTGTCCACATACGCCGACACTTAATCTATGTCTATACACCCTACCTACACCGACATATTCTATGTCATTAAGCACACACCTACGCCGACTAAAAAACTATCAGGGCATACACATCTACCGACAGATGATATGTCACTGGGCGTTTGCCGACAGATACAACGTCGTTGAGTGATTTCCGACACATAGTTTGTCTATAATGATGTACAATGGCTGACAGATGATCTGATTACAAAGCTATAGAGCTACGCCAACAAATCTTCTGTAGGGATTAATAGACCTTTGCCCATAGAAGTGTGTCACCTAAGCTCTACCATGGTGTAGTGGTCGTTGAGGAGAAAAGCAATAAAAGCTCTTCCCCTATACTAAAAACAAGCTATGTTCGGATCTCCGAGCTCATAGAGCTAGATACTTGTCTGCGGGGTGACACCCCCGGTCCTCCGAACTTAGAATTGAACGTGGAGCCTAAGGAATCATCGAACATCCCAGATCCCAAACTGATAAACTCGGAAGTTCTTCAAACTCTGGGTTAGGGTTCGGATTTAACACCACCCACCCACCACAAACAATATCCGCCAAGCAATCCCAGTCCCCGGATATATACGACCTCGTGTACGTATGGCAGCAGCCTTAGGAAACAGTCCACCACTTCTGGTTTAGATTCCTCCTTGTCAAGGTCAAGGTTAAAGATTTCTGTGATGAGGCCGCGATTTCAGCATTCCGCAATAATTGCATGGACAAAGGAATCCTCAACGCCCTCAACCGCCACAACATACTGCACTTCGCTGACCTGGCAACCATAGTACACAAGTACTGCGCAATGGAAAGCGCCTGGAAAACTCAGACATCTCGCTGGGAACCCCCCGCCTTCATGCCACCTCCCTGGCGGGCAAAAAGGATGCACCCTCGCGAAGCACCCGACCCCGTAGGCAAGAAAATTAAACCCATTACGGGACGTGGCACCGTTCTTGAAGGATGGCTTGATAGGCCATGCAAAATACACGCGACACTGGATACCGAACCAACCCACAACCTTAGAGCATGTTGGATTCTCCGGCAAGTAGCCAAGAGCGGCGAGGACATCCTCACCAAAAATACCTCAAAGCCACACCCTCCGGAAGCCGACGACCTCAGAGTATTGACGGTCTTCGAGACTTTCGCTTCAAACAATCGGCATAAGAGAACACTCCGTGACCTCGCCGAAGTATGCCAAGTCGCAGCAATAAATCCCTGGAGCTATACGGCAATAACTTTTAATGCCAACGACGAACCAAAATTCCATTTAGTCCGGGCACGGGCCGCCTTGGTCCTCAACCCCATTGTGGACGGCTTCCAACTCACTAAAGTGCTAATGGACGGCGATAGCGGATTAAACCTCATTTACGAGGATACACTTAGTAAAATGCAAATAGACAGAAGCCACATCGAGCAAAGTGATACGACCTTTCGAGGAATCATCCCCAGTTGCAAAGCAAGATGCGCCGGAAAAATTAAACTCGACGTGGTACTCGGCACGCTGGAGAACTATCGGTCTGAAGAGATAACCTTCCAAGTGGCCCCTTTCAACAGTGGATATCACGCCCTGTTAGGGCGGGACGCATTCACGCGCTTTCAAGCCATACCTCATTACGGGTACATGAAGCTCAAGATGCCCAGGCCCAACGGTATTTTCACTCACGCCAGTGATCCGGACATAGCACTCCGCGCCGAAAACAAAACCACATCTCTGGCCCTCGAGGCACTATCTGAGGCCCTTGCGGCCGAAGAATTGACCGCACTATGCTCCACGGTGGACGGGGACGACGTAATCCTTGATAAGCGCCCCAAGTCCACCTCCTTCAAACCGGCAGTCGAAATAGTCAAATTTCAAGTTCACCCGACGGATCCCAAAAAGACAGCCTCCATCGGGGCACAGTTGTACCCTACAGTCGACACCGCATTACGCGCGTTCCTATGCGAGAACTGGGACATATTCGCCTGGCACCCTTCTGACATGCCAGGAATCCCACGCAGGTTGTCCGAACATAGCCTCAATATATTGAAGGGATACAAGCCGGTCAAGCAAACATTGCGGCTCTTTTCCGAACCCAAACGACAAGCTATGGGGGAGGAACTAGCCAAGTTAATTGAGGTCGGGTTCATCAAAGAAATAAAACATCCGGACTAGCTAGCAAACCTGGTGATGGTACCAAAGAAGGATAAAACCTGGCGCCTGTGCATCGATTTCAAAGACCTCAACAAGGCCTGCCCCAAGGATCCCTTCCCCCTCCCCCGCGTTGATCCGATCATCGACGCTACCGCAGGACACGACTCACTGTGTTTCCTCGACGCATACTCTGGATACCATCAAATCAAAATGAAGGAATCTGATCAAGCCGCAACAGCGTTCATTACCCCATAAGGGCCTTTCTGCTTCAACACTATGCCCTTCGGGCTGAAAAACGCCGGTGCCACCTACCAACATTCAAACATGCCTGGAGAAACAAATCGGGAAAACAGTCGAAGCATATCTGGATGACATCGTCATCAAACTAAGCACGTCGAGTCACTAGTAGACGACCTGCATCTCACATTCGACAACCTCCGTGCATATGACATCAGGCTAAATCCGAAAAAGTGCGTCTTCGGCGTTCTCGCCAGAAAACTGCTGGGCTTCATCGTTTCCAATAGAGGAATTGAGGCAAACCCAGCCAAAATCCGAGCCTTATCACAATTAGCTACACCAACAGACCTTAAATAGGTCCAAAAACTAGCCAGATGTGTGGCAGCTTTAAGCCACTTTATCTCCAGATTAGGAGAAAAGGCATTACCACTATACCGCCTACTCCGTTGCACCGACCACTTCGAGTGGACAGACGCAGCAACGGCCAGACTGGAAGAAATAAAAGCTATTTTAGCGAGCAACCCAATCCTGGCCGCACCGAACGTCGGTGAACCCATGTTATTATACATCTC
This sequence comes from Triticum aestivum, assembly GCF_018294505.1. Classification (NCBI taxonomy): domain Eukaryota; kingdom Viridiplantae; phylum Streptophyta; class Magnoliopsida; order Poales; family Poaceae; genus Triticum; species Triticum aestivum. The sequence goes on along the minus strand of NC_057800.1, from coordinate 685,352,585 downwards.
TGCAACACACCAGGTGGTGAGTGCGGTGCTCGTCGTCGAACAAGAGGAGGACGGACATAAATTCCCACTTCAGAAACCGGTATACTATGTATCCACTGTCCTCACACCATGCAAATCCCGGTACCCTCATTACCAAAAGATATCATATGCAGTCTTCATGGCATCCTAGAAGCTACGGCACTACTTCCAAGAGTGCTCGATCATGGTGGCTTCCGAAGTACCGCTCAATGACATAATAAACAACCGCGACACTATAGGCCAGATTGCCAAGTGGGCCATTGAGCTCTTGCCATTTCATATCACATACAAACCACACCGGGCCATTAAATCCCAAGTATTGGCTGATTTCGTCGCCAAATGGACAGTGGCCGAACTCCCTAAAGAGTACGGTACATATTCCAACTAGTCATGCACTTCGATGGCTCTAAAATGTTGGCCGGTTTAGGAGCAGGCGTTGTACTAACGTCCCCCACAGGAGACACAGTCTAGTATGTACTCCAAATATTATACACAGACTCCAATAACGCAGCCGAATACGAGGCCTTATTGCACGGTCTTCGGATGGCTATCTCTATGGGCATACAACGCCTGGTGGTGCACGAGGATTCAAACCTCGCAATATCCAAAATAAACGGAGACCTCGACACTAAAGATCCGAAGATGGCGGCCTATCGTAACGCCGTACTCAAAATGTCAGCTCGGTTCGAGGGACTCGAGTTTCATCATGTGGCTCGAGAAAGAAATCAAGTGGCGGACGTCCTTGCTCACATAGGCGCCAAGCGTGACCCCGTCCCGCCTAACATCTTTTTGGAACCAACCATACATGGTGTGGCAGGACGAGAGCAGCAACACTAGTCCAGATCCGGTTATACCCCAAGAATCCGAACACAATTCCGATATCATCAGGGGCTCAGCCACCGAAACAACACCATCGGCCCACCTAATAATGGCAGTAATTGCCCCATGGACCGAACCCTTCTTGGCCTACCTTAATAGGCGAGAGCTCCCTGAGGACCATAATGAGGCTCGATGCATCCTTCGGTGCTCGAAAGCCTACAAGGTTCATGAAGGAGAGCTCTACAAGAAGAGTACTACCGGAATACTTCAAAGATGTATCTCTGAAGAAGAAGGACGACAGCTCTTGGCTGAAATCCATGATGGTCTTGGTGGACACCACGCCGCAGCCTGGGCTCTTGTAAGCAAGGCCTTCCATACTAGTTTCTTCTGGCCGACAGCCTGAGCAGATGCAAAGGACCTTGTCCAACGTTCTGTGCGATGCCAGCTTTTCGCCAATCAAAGCCATATGCCACCTACTGCCTTACAAACAATCCCCATTACTTGGCCTTTCGCGGTCTGGGGGCTTGATATGGTCGGACCTCTCAAAGGGGGAAGCCATAAGAAAAAATATTTGCTGGTCATGGTAGATAAATTCACTAAGTGGAAAGAGGCCAACCCAGTTAAAATGGCCGAAGTCGGACTAGCGATAGACTTCATATCCGGCGTGGTACATTGTTATGGTGTCCCACACAGCATCATCACCGATAACGGCTCCAACTTTACAACCGACGAAGTGAAAAAATGGTGTGCTAACCTGGGCATCAAGCTCGATTATGCCTCCATCTATCACCCCCAAACAAACGGTGAAGTTGAACGAGCTAATGGTCTTATCATGAGCGGCATTAAGCCTAGACTAGTACAGTCTTTAAAAGAGTCAGAGAAACACTGGGTCGAGGAGCTCAACTCCGTACTCAGGGGGCTGTGGACCACGCCCAATCGCACTATCGGTTACACACCATTTTTCATGGTGTACGGCGCAGAGGCTGTTTTGCCCTGCGACATTATTCATGATTCACCTCGAGTGCGCATGTATGAAGAGAGAGAAGCCGAGCTAGACCGGCAGGACAGTCTAGATACCCCGGAGGAGGAGCGCGACGTTGCAAAGGCCCGTTCTGCATTCTATCGACAACAAGCTCACATATACCAAAGCAGAGAGGTGTGGGCCAAGACTTACATTGTTGGTGAACTTGTTCTACGCTTGCTAGAGAAGAAAAAGGACAAACTCAAGCCCAAGTTGGAAGGTCCATTCATTATAGATGTAGTTCCCACTTGAGGGGTGTACCGTCTCTGTGACGCATCGGATAATCGCTTAGAGCTGAACCCGTAGAATGCCGCCATACTCCGAAGATTCTATGCCTAGAGCCGGACTCATTGTTCATTTTCTTTTTGCTCCTCTTTTCATTTTTTTCTCTGTTTAAATATTTTTCTTTAGCTTTATAGCTCTTATGCAACTACACCGCACACTTATGAGGTAAACATCCTTAAATGTATACGCCCATAACACCTAGGGGATTCTTTTACAGAAGCTTATTATCATTCTCCGAGCATCAAGCTCGCTGCATATATGTCCTTTTCTCATATATACATTTTCTTCGCCATGATATGCACTTTTATGACTTAAGTTTTTGCCAAGCTGGGTTGCCTAGCTCCTGTGCGTATGCCTTACATTCCCGTTAGTTTGGCTAGGGAATAAAGGGAGCACCTCTACGATTGTTACAGCCGGGTCATTCGGACTTGTACCTCAGACTGGGTGAAGCCGAAAGCTGGAGTTCTTAAGGGAATAATCGGTCGACGGTATAAAGACGTTTAACCCTCGCGACACTATGAACCCCCAGATATTATATATACTGCAATTTTTTCGAATCACAGCTTGGGCATGCATATTAACGCATGTTCACTGATACGTCTCCGTCATATCTATAATTTTTTATTGTTCCATGCCAATATTATACAACTTTCATATACTCTTGGAAACTTTTTATACTATTTTTGGGACTAACATATTGATCCAGTGCCCAGTGCCAGTTCCTGTTTGTTGCATGTTTTTTGTTTCGCAGAAAATCCATATCAAATGGAGTCCAAATGGGATAAAAACTAACGGAGATTTTTTTGGAATATATGTGAATTTTGGGAAGTAAAATCAACGCGAGACGATGCTCGAGGGGCCCACGAGGCAGGGGGCGCACCCCTGACCCTTGTGGACACACGGTAAGGCGGTTGGTGCCCTTCTTTCGCTGCAAGAAAGATAATATCCGGAGAAAAATCTTGTTCAAATTTCAATCCAATCGGAGTTACGGATCTCCGGGGATATAAGAAACGGTGAAAGGCTAGATCTAGGAGCGCGGAAACAGAGAGAAACAGAGAGACAGATCCAATCTCGGAGGGGCTCTCACCCCTCCCATGCCATGGAGACCAAAGACCAGAGGGGAAACCCTTCTCCCATCTAGGGAGAAGGTCAAGGAATAAGAAGAAGGGGGTCTCTCTCCCCCTCTCTCCCGGTGGCGCCGGAACGCTGCCGGGGCCATCATCGTCACCGCAATCTACACCAACAACTTCACCGCCGTCATCACCAACTCTCTCCCCCTCTATGCAGTGGTGTAACCCCTCTTTTACCCACTATAATCTCTACTTAAACATGGTGCTCAACGCTATATATTATTTCCTAATGATATATGGCTATCCTATGATGTTTGAGTAGATCCGTTTTGTCATATGGGTTAATTGATGATCATGATTGGTTTGAGTTGCATGTTTTATTATTGGTGCTATCCTATGGTGCTCTCCGTGTCGCGCAAGCGTGAGGGATTCCCGCTGTAGGGTTTGCAATATGTTCATGATTTGCTTATGGTGGGTGGCATGAGTGACAGAAGCACATACCCGAGTAAGTAGGTTGTTTGCGTATGGGAATAAAGAGGACTTTATACTTTAATGCTATGGTTGGGTTTTACCTTAATGATCTTTAGTAGTTGCGTATGCTTGCTAGAGTTCCAATCAAAAGTGCATATGATCCAAGAAGATAAAGTATGTTAGCTTATGCTTCTCCCTCAAATAAAATTGCAATAGTGATTACCGGTCTAGTTATCGATTGCCTAGGGACAAATAACTTTCTTGTGTGACAACAAGCTCTCTACTAAAACTAACTTAGTTGTGTTTTCATCTAAACAGACCCTACTTTTTATTTACGTGCTCTTTATTATCTTGCAAACCTATCCAAAAACACATACAAAGTACTTCTAGTTTCATACTTGTTCTAGGTAAAGCGAACGTTAAGCGTGCGTAGAGTTGTATCGGTGGTCGATAGAACTTGAGGGAATATTTGTTCTACCTTTAGCTCCTCGTTGGGTTTGACACTCTTACTTATCGAAAGAGGCTACAATTGATTCCTATACTTGTGGGTTATCAAGACCTTTTTCTGGCACCGTTGTCGGGGAGCAATAGCGTGGGGTGAGTATTCTCGTGTGTGCTTGTTTGCTTTATCACTAAGTAGTTTTTATTTTTTGTTCTAAGTTGTTCTCTATCTTTAGTTATGGATATGGAACACGAAATACCAAAAAAATTAGGTTTACTTGCTACTCATGCAGATGGGGAATCTCCTAAAACCCTAGATGCTCATTATGTGAAAGATATTATGTACTACTTTGATAATCCTGAGAAAACCCCATTCAACTTTGTAATGGGAGACACGTTCGATCAACATGAATACTTTAGGGATTATCGCTTGACTCAAAAAGGGAAACTATTATGGGATCGAATTTATATGTTGCATTGGTATGCTCGGCAACTATGCTTGAGATATGATTATACTTGTTGCTCTAGGATGAAGGCTCCACACCTTCCCTTTTCATGCAATTTTAATGATAATAAAACCTTGGCTTCTTATGATCATGGTGTATATGATTACTATGATGTGGAACAAATAGAAGAATTCGTTGCTTTTATGGGTGCTTATGAAATTGAATCTTCGTTTATAGAGTGTGAAAATCTTTATGATGCTGTTTACAGACCTGAAAATTTTGCTATACTTAAATATTGCTATGAGAATTATGAATTCAATTCCGATATTGATGAATTTATTGAGAGAGTCTCCGCTGTCCAAGAAGACACTAATATTTTGCAGGAGTCTATGGAAGAAGAAATTAATGACATTGTCAGCTCATTGGATGAAAAAGATGAGGAGGAGAGCGAAGAACAAAAGGAGGAAGAGCGGATTGATCACCCGTTCCCACCTTCTAATGAGAGTAACTCTTCAACTCATACATTGTTTAAATTCCCTTCGTGCTTACCGAAGGAGGAATGCTATGATGATTGTTATGATCTCATTGATTCTTTTGAAATATCCCTTTTTGATGATGCTTGCTATGCTTGTGGCCAAGATGCGAATATGAATTATGCTTATGGAGATGAACTTGCTATAGTTCCTTATGTTAAACATGAAATTGTTGCTATTGCACCCACGCATGATAGTCCTATTATCTTTTTGAATTCTCCCGACTACACTATATCGGAGAAGTTTGCCCTTATTAAGGATTATATTGATGGGTTGCGTTTTAATACTACACATGATGATTTTGATAGATATAATATGCATGTGCTTGCTGCTCCTACTTGCAATTATTATGAGAGAGGAACTACATCTTCGCCTCTCCATGTTTCCAATATGATAAAATTGCAAGAAACTGTTTATACTATGCATTGGCCTTTACTATGTGTGCATTCTTTTATGACATGCCGATGCATATGAAGAGAGCTAGACTTCGTCATTACATGATATATGTTTCTTTGTGCTCACTACTAAATGCCAAATCATTGCTAATTCAAATTGGCGTTGATATACCTTGGGATCCGGGTGGATTCATTACTTGAGCACCTTATGCCTAGCTTAATGGCTTTAAAGAAAGCGCTGCCAAGGAGACAACCCAGAAGTTTTAGAGAGTCATTTATTTCTGTTGTGTGCTTTTATAAAGTTTTAAAAAAAATAATATGCCAAGTTTTGCCTTTAGGATGTTTACATTGCTTGTTGGTTTGTGCGGTGCAAGACAGAAACTTTGGCTGTAGTGCGCGATTTTACATTTTTTACTGGAACATCAAACGGTTCTGAAACTTTTTGCACTGTCTTTCTATACAAATTGTCTATTGTTCCTAAGGTTTTCAGAATTTTTTAGCTAGCATAAGTATGGTTAATGTTCAGATTACTACAGACTGTCCTGTTTAAGACAGATTCTGTTTTTGATGCATACTTTGCTTGTTTTGATGAAACTAACAATTTCTATCAGTGGATTAAGCCATGGGAAAGTTATATTACAGTAGCTACCGTGCAAAACAAAATATGAATTGGTTTGCAACAGTACTTAGAGTAGTACTAACGGATATTACCGAGCTTTGTGTTGAGTTTTGTGTGGATGAAGTGTTCGAAGATCGAGGAGGTCTCGATGTGAGGAGAAGGAGGAGAGGCAAGAGCTCAAGCTTGGGGATGCACAAGTCACCCGAATTAAATATTCAAGGAGACTCAAGCATCTAAGCTTGGGGATGCCCCGGAAGGCATCCCATCTTTCTTCAACAAATATCAGTATGTTTTCGGATTCGTTTCGTTCATGCGGTATGTGCAAATCTTGGAGCGTCTTTTGCATTTAGTTTTCACTTTCCTTTTATGCACCATGCTAGTATGAGATAGTCTGTGGTTGATTTATAGAATGCTCTTTGCACTTCACTTATGTGTTTTGAGTATGGCTTTATATAATGCTTCATGTGCTTCACTTATATCATTTGAAGTTTGGATTGCCTGTTTCTCTTCACATAGAAAACCGCCATTTGTAGAATGCTCTTTTGCTTCACTTATATTTGTTAGAGCATGGGCATATCTTTTTTAGAAAGAATTAAACTCTCTTTCTTCACTTATATCTATTTAGAGAGATGACAGGAACTGGTCATTCACATGGTTAGTCATAAAATCCTACATAAAACTTGTAGATCACTGAATATGATATGTTTGATTCCTTGCAATAGTTTTGCAATATAAAGATGGTGATATTAGAGTCATGCTAGTGGGTAGTTGTGGATTGTAGAAATACTTGTGTTGAAGTTTGTGATTCCGTAGCATGCACGCATGGTGAACCGTTATGTGATGAAGTCGGAGCATGATTTATTTATTGATTGTCTTCCTTATGAGTGGCGGTCGGGGACGAGCGATGGTCTTTTCCTACCAATCTATCCCCTAGTAGCATGTGCGTAGTACTTTGTTTTGATGACTAATAGATTTTTGCAATAACTATGTGAGTTCTTTATGACTAATGTTGAGTCCATGGATTATACGCACACTCACCCTTCCATCATTGCTAGCCTCTTGGGTACCGTGCATTTCCTTTTCTCACCTCGAGAGTTGGTGCAAACTTCGCCAGTGCATCTAAATCCCGTGATACAATATTCTCTATCACACATAAGCCTCCTTTTATCTTCCTCAAAACAGCCACCATACCTACCTATTATGGCATTTCCATAGCCATTCCGAGATATATTGCCATGCAACTTCCATCATCATCATATACATGACTTGAGCATTCATTTTCATATTGCTTTGCATGATTGTAAGATAGCTAGCATGATGTTTTCATGGCTTGTCCGTCTTTTGATATCTTTGCTATGCTAGATCATCGCACATCCTGGTACACTGCCAGAGGCATTCATATAGAGTCATATCTTTGTTGTAGTGTCGAGTTGTAATATTGAGTTGTAAGTAAATAAAAGTGTGATGATCACCATTATTAGAACATTATCCCATGTGATGTTATTAGAATAAAAGAGGCCAACGAAGCCCAAATAAAAAAAGAGGCCAAAGAAGCCCACCAAAAAATAAAAATATAAAAAATTGAGAGTAGCACCATGTCCTTCATATAGAGAGTCTCTTGAGTTATCACTTTCATATACTAGTGGGGATTTTCATTATAGAACTTCGCGTGTATATTCCGATGATGGGCTTCCTCAAATGCCCGAGGTCTTCATGAGCAAGCAAGTTGGATGCACACCCACTTAGTTTCCTGTTTGAGCTTTCATACACTTATAGCTCTTAGTGCATCCGTTGCATGGCAATCCCTACTCCTCACATTGACATCAATTGATGGGCATCTCCATAGCCCGTTGATTAGCCGCGTCAATGTGAGACTTTCTTCCTTTTTGTCTTCTCCACACAACCTCCACCATCATATTCTATTCCACCTATAGTGCTATATCCATGGCTCACACTCATGTATTGCGTGAAAGTTGAAAAGGTTTGAGAATGTCAAAAGTATGAAACAATTACTTGGCTTGTCATCGGGGTTGTGCATGATTTGAATATTTTGTGTGGTGAAGATGGAGTATAGCCAGACCATATGATTTTGTAGGGATAACTTTCTTTGGCCATGTTATTTTTAAAAGACATGATTGCTTTATTAGTATGCTTGAAATATTATTGTCTTAATGTCAAATGATAGGCTTGAATCACTCGTGTCTTAATATTCATGCCATGATTAGATTACATGATCAAGATTATGCTAGGTAGCATTCCACATCAAAAATTACCTTATTATCATTTACCTACTCAAGGATGAGCAGGAATTAAGCTTGGGGATGCCGATACGTCTCCGTCGTATCTATAATTTTTGATTGTTCCATGCCAATATTATACAACTTTCATATACTTTTAGCAACTTTTTATACTACTTTTGGGACTAACATATTGATCCAGTGCCTAGTGCCAGTTCCTGTTTGTTGCATGTTTTTTTCACAGAAAATCCATATCAAACGGAGTCCAAACGGGATACAAACTGACGGAGAATTTCGGGAAGTGAAATCAACGCAAGACGATGCTCGAGGGGCCCACGAGGCAGGTGGGCGCGCCCCTGACCCTCATGGACACCCCGTAAGGCGGTTGGTGCCCTTCTTTCACCGCAAGAAAGCTAATATCCGGATAAAATCGTGTTCAAATTTCAATCCAATCGGAGTTACGGATCTCCGAGAATATAAGAAACGATGAAAGGCCAGATCTAGGAGCGCAGAAACAGAGAGAGACAGAGAGACATATCCAATCTCGTAGCGGCTCTCGCCCCTCCCATGCCATGGGGACCAAGGACCGGAGGGGAAACCCTTCTCCCATCTAGGGAGAAGGTCAAGGAAGAAGAAGAACAAGAAGGGGGGCTCTCTCCCCCTCTCTACCGGTGGCGCCAAAATGCCGTCGGGGCCATCATTGTCACTGCAATCTACACAAACAACTTCACCGCCGTCATCACCAACTCTCTCCCCCTCTATGCAGCGGTGTAACCCCTCTTTTACCCGCTGTAATCTCTACTTAAACATGGTGCTCAACGCTATATATTATTTCCCAGTGATATATGGCTATCCTATGATGTTTGAGTAGATCCGTTTTGTCCTATGGGTTAATTGATGATCGTGATTGGTTTGAGTTGCATGTTTTATTATTGGTGATATCCTATGGTGCTCTCCGTGCCGCAAAAGCGTGAGGGATCCCCGCTGTAGGGTTTGCAATATGTTCATGATTTTCTTATGGTGGGTGGCGTGAGTGACAGAAGCACAGACCCGAGTAAGTAGGTTGTTTGCGTATGGGAATAAAGAGGACTTGATACTTTAATGCTATGGTTGGGTTTTACCTTAATGATCATTAGTAGTTGCGGATGCTTGCTAGAGTTCCAATCATAAGTGCATATGATCCAAGAAGAGAAAGTATGTTAGCTTATGCCTCTCCCTCAAATAAAATTGCAATAATGATTACCGTTCTAGTTATTGATTGCCTAGGGACAAATAACTTTCTTGTGTGACAACAAGCTCTCTACTAAAACTAACTTAGTTGTGTCTTCATCTAAACAGCCCCTACTTTTTTATTTTCGCGCTCTTTGTTATCTTGCAAACCTATCCAACAACACCTACAAAGTACTTCTAGTTTCATACTTGTTCTAGGTAAAGCGAACGTTAAGTGTGTGTAGTGTTGTATCGGTGGTCGATAGAACTTGAGGGAATATTTGTTCTACCTTTAGCTCCTCGTTGGGTTCGACACTCTTACGTATCGAAAGAGGCTACAATTGACCCCCTATACTTGTGGGTTATCATTCACCTAGGGAAAGGAACCCTTAACAGAACTATTCTCTCTGGAAGATGTTTCTTACAATCCATAAGTAATATAACATAGCTAGCCGGATACAACTTGTCTATTCAAGCAACTATGACCCCTACGCCTGGTTTCCATGCATGACCCGATATTTATTTCCGATCCGGTATTCGGAAACACTCCGCACCTTCGGGTCTGAAGGTCGAAGCGAAAAGGTCTGCCTTGACAATCATTGTACAATTCGTCTAGGGACACAATTGTCAATTGAAGTACATAGTCACTTGGAATCAAAAACTTCTTCCTCTATACCATCTAACATGCTGTCTAGTTCGCAGTCCTGTTGTGAAAACTTCGCGGCTATCTTCACTTGGTCATATACCAAGCTCACTGGAATCTCTTGTCCATCCGACCCCTGAGGTCCGACCCGGGCCATATGATTCAGATCAAGGCCTCTCGTGCGCCTCCCCGGCAAGCTGATATCTTCCATAATCTGAAGAGGCGCCGAGCTCCCTTGAATAGCTTCACCAGCTCCTCCACACTTCCTGGAGGGGATGCGGATGGCCATAAAGCCTTGGCAACACTCCGCATCGCATTCCGTGCTCACTCATACACTTCAGACAGCTCTTGTAACAGATCGCCTTGGAAGCTGGATGCCTCTTCTTCGGGTCGTCCAGTCAAAATACCTACAGGAATAAACTTATCAGAAGCCGCCTCGGCGAACTGTATGACAATTAGTTCAAAGGCATAGTGAATATGCCGCCTCGCAGCTTTTTGTTCTCCTTTATAACATCCGCTAGTTGGGACCGTACGTCCTTCAGCTCTTCACCGAGCTGGGTATTGGCGTCCTGCAGCTTGTTCTTTTCGTCCCTGGTCTGTGTCAGTACACGTTGACCAACGCCCTCTTGCCTTTGGGCGTGTTCTTTTTCCTCCTGTTCGGCCTTCAGCTTCTCTTCCATATGAGCCAACGAGCCTGCCATCGTATAATACAGCAACATTTATTCGTATAAACATGACTGGCACATGATTACATTTTTCGGATAGAAGGAAAGCCTTACCAGTCGGTGCCTCCTTGGACTTTCCCAGTTCAGAGGTAACTGTAGTAAGATGGGTCTGGCACTGTTCCAGCTCCTGAGATAGCATATTGTTCTTCTCCATGAGTACCTGATTATACAATGATCCTTAAATACTGGTTAGTGGCTATGGCTACTGGTATACAGTTACAAGATTTATACAATAGACACTTACTCGCATATCTTTCAAATACTGGTTAGTGGCTCTGGCAAGCCCATCTTGAGCAGCTCGGATGTACGCATCAGCCGAGCTGAAGGCATTGAACGCCTCTTCATGAAAGCTGGGGTCGCGAAGAGCGGCCCTTCGTCGCTGATGATTCATGGTGCTCTCTACTTCAGAGTTCGTGACGAACACATCATCTGAATCCTCTGAAGGAGGATAATCCGGCGTCACTCCCACATCAGCCCCTGTCCTAGAGGCAGGGTCTGGAACCTGATTGGTAGAGGCGCGACCGGCAGGATCCTCGGACATAGTCCGGCGGACACTCTTCCCGATAAAACACAGCAGACAATATCACAAATTGATATGACTGCCAGGGGGCATATTCGAATCCGTACCTCTTCGATGAAGGCTCGGCCGCATTGACATCTGCCTTCCTCTGCGAAGACCCGCCCGGCACAGGCGCCGCTCTCCTATGAGACGCCTCTGGTGTAGGATGACGCGCCGAGTGCCTCCCATTTGGAGCATGAGACAGTGCGGTGGGTGAGGCATAACGAGGAAACTCTTTGGGAGGAGATGCTCCCTGGGCACTTACGTGGGAAGACGGCAGGAGACCGGGGTAATCGGCTACGATGGCTGTCGGTGTCAAAACCGGCGGATCTCGGGTAGGGGGTCCCGAACTGTGCGTCTAAGGCGGATGGTAACAGGAGGCAGGGGACAAGATGTTTACCCAGGTTCGGCCCCTCTTGATGGAGGTAATACCCTACATACTGCTTGATTGTTCTTGATGATATAAGTATTACAAGAGTTGATCTACCACGAGATCATAGAGGCTAACCCTAGAAGCTAGCCTATGGTATGATTTATGTTGTCATACGGACTAAACCCTCCGGTTTATATAGACACCGGAGGGGACTAGGGTTACACAAGGTCGGTTACAAGGGAGGAGATTCACATATCCGTATTGCCTAGCTTGCCTTCCACGCCAAGGAGAGTCCCATCCGGACATGGGACGAAGTCTTCAATCTTGTATCTTCATAGTCCAACAGTCCGGCTGTCCGGAGACCCCCTAATCCAGGACTCCCTCAGTAGCCCCTGAACAAGGCTTCAATGACGATGAGTCCGGCGCGCAGTATTGTCTTCGGCATTGCAAGGCGGGTTCTTCTCCAAATACTCCATGGAAGATTTTCGAACACAAGGATAGTGTCCGGCTCTGCAAAACAAGTTCCGTACCCCACCATAGAGAGAATAATATTTTCACAAATCTAATCTGCTGACACGCTTTGACAACACGACATTATGCCATGGCCCGGTCTTTATTTGAACCGTTTTTCTCAACCAGCTCTGCGCATATTGCGAGGCGGTTTTTCTGACACGTCTTGTCAAAGAAGAGATCGTGTCCCCCTTATTATGGGATTCTCATCAATATAGACGTGGGTAACCCAATCATGCTTGTTAGTATGACTCCTAGATCTTAGGCAAGTCCCAAACGGCCACAAGGAGGACGCTTGATATTCACCTTCTTTATAAAGAGGGCGAGGCCTGTCCTTTTTTCCCTCTAGTGCTCAATCGAATCCTTCCCCTGCCTCGAGTTCCAACACTCAAGGCTCAGGTCAGGCGCTTCGGGCCTTCAACTATGTCCGGATCCAACCTTCATGGTCGGTGGATGCCTTCCTCTATCACAGAGGAGGACATCAAGAAGCTGAGGGAGGCCAGATATCTGACCGCCGAAATTTCGCATAGGCTGCCTGCCCGAGGGCAGGTCATACCTACTCCCGAACCCACTGAGAGTGTCTTGTTCATCTCTCACTTCCTCCAAGGACTAGGCCTCGCTCTAGATCCCTTTGTTAGGGGGCTTATGTTCTATTATGGGCTGGATTTCGATGATCTAGCCCCGGATTCCCTTCTTCACATCTTGTCGTTTATTGTCGTATGTGAGGCCTTCCTTCGCATTACCCCTCACTACGGCCTGTGGCTCAAGACATTTAATGTGAAGCCGAAGATGATCGAGGGGCGGCACGCAGAGTGCGGAGGTACCTTAATAAGCAAAAGCGCTGATGCTCCATGGCCAAAGGGTTCCTTCCGAGAGGTGTCTAGTTTGTGGCAGCGGGAGTGGTTTTACATCATAGCTCCCCGAAGTGCCAAGTGGGTAGCAGCCCCTACCTTTCGCTCGGGCTTCCCCACCGCAACTGATGTCATGGATTAGCAGGGGGCTGAGCTGGGGTCCAGCAAAGGATGTGCCAATATTGCAGAGCCGTATCCGAGATCTCTTTGAGAGAGATTTCAGCCTGGTTATGGTAATGCAAGTTATGCTAGTTCGCCAAGTCCAGCCATGCAAACGTCGGCCCCTCCGTATGTGGGAATTCAACCTAGAAGGACCGCGAGCTTTTCAGAACTTCCTCGGCATGACGCTCGAAGAGATGTACAAATCGTTCTTCGGACCCCAAATAGAGTGTCCGGACACCACCGAGGATATAGGTTTGAGTTGCAACCGCCCTGATACCCAAGTAAGTAATCCCATGGCCGAACGCGATGTCCTTTTATTTATCATGACACCATTCTAAAAAGTCGCTCTTTGACCAGGACTGGATAACAAAGGTGAAGATGATCAGGTGTTCGGCCCCCCTTCCTAAAGGCTTGGACAATCCGGTACTGGACGAAATGCTCGAGCCAGCGCCTTATCAAGTGCCTTCAAAGGAAGATGAAGGGGGAAATAAAGAGGCAGAAAGCAGGCTTCACTCGCTAATCGTCCCAATCGGGGGAATGAGCGCCTCCACGAGGGAGGATAACCAGGGGGAGAATCTGACATTCCCTCTCCCCGAGGAAGGAAGAGGACTACCTCTGAAGATCCGGAAACTAAGGTTTCCAAACGGGAGAAGAAATCTTCGCCAGAGGGTCCTGCCTCAGAGGGTATTCTTGCCGCACATTGTACACGCGGGGATCATCCCTCTATCGAGCTGTAAGTAATCAAAAAGTACTTAATAGTGAAAATATCCTACCTTACTTCTGAAGACAATAACCGATGCTTACAAATTGTAGTCCGGATCTCAGCCCTTCTTGACAGAGTTCGTCTTTGGGGGATCTTCTTCCAGAGATGATGGAGAGCGAAACGCCTCCCCCTGACACCCCGCCTCATGAGGCGTGTGACCCTGAAGTGTCGTCGCGGAGGGTATCTCCTGATCCACCAAGGCTAGAGGATAACCCTTTGGCTACCCAGAATCCTCAGAATCCGGCTCCTAAGGAGAGCGACAGCAAGAGTCCGTACCGTGTGTTGTCGGACGCACTGAAGGATCTTCTGGGGCAAGCGGCCGTCTCAGAAGCGCATCGTACGCTAATGGGTATGGTAGTTGAAAGGATTTCATCCGCTGAAAGCGGATTGCATGCAGCTTTTATGAGCCTGCTGAAAGGCTTTGAGGTACATGAAATAGTGTATATTTTTGATAGTACCGTACACGTTAGGTGTGCCCTATGCAGATAGTAGCCCCTGAGACTCTGGTTGTCGTCGAGAACGGCGGCAAACCGAGGATCATAGTCCGAGGTAATATCCCAACTGCCTTTATGTGCAGGTGGCTGAGGCTCCGGTGGCTAGCCGGACTGATGGGTTTACCGAGCCAAAGCGGCAACTTGGTGCGGCCGATGCCGATATCGTGCTTGTCAACCAGCGGCTTGATGAGGCACCGGGTAAGTGGTTTCTCTGGTAACCGTCACATAATAAGAGGAGCATGATGCCAGTATCTTTAATATGTTGTGACTATAGATGGAGCTCCCACCGTGGAGACCCTTCGGGCAGAGCTTGCCCGAGCCAAGGAACAAGCAAGGAGTAGCAATGCGGCCGCTCTAAAGGCGGTCGAAGAGTTGAGGGCCGAATAGGCCGCGCATTGCCAGAGCAAGGAAAGAATAACCAAAATGGTTGTAGAGATGAAAGATGCCGCTGACCGGTACCAGCTTCTTGAAAAAGAAAGCCGAGCGAGGGCGACGGACCTGGAGAAGGCCCTGGTAACTGCCAAGGAAGCCCGCTCCAAAATTAGAGCAACGAAGGAGGAGCTGCATCAAGCTGCGGATATCGTGTCTGGGAAGCCCTCCTTGTTGCGGACTAAGTTCGGAGATCCGAAGTATGCTCCTCTTGACCGACTATGGAGTTCTGCGGATGCCTACATGGATTTGGCTTTAAGTGTTGCTGATGCGGTCGAGTACTTCAAGGATCAAAAACATCACGAAGTGGAAAAGCTGTTCTGGTCACAGTTTCATGCTCCAATCCGTATGCTGCTCTTGAATGAGCAAATGGCCGAGTGGGCCGAGCTCCATAGGTTGTCCGGACTTGCCATGAGGTCTGTTGTGGATCATCTGTGGCCGGGAGGGCCAAGGCCGAATAGCTACTTCAGTTTAGTGCAACAATTCCTTAGTGTTTTGCCGCGCATCGATGCTATAAATAGATCGGCATGCATAGAGGGTGCGTGGATGGCCTTTGCCCATGTCAAGACATACTGGGCAGAGATGAAGGCCACCACTGTTGCACCACAGGGTTCGGCCGTAGGCCGAGTGGCTGCCGAGCACTACTTTGAAGAAGTTCTTGAAGGCGCTCGTTCGATAGAGGCTCAGTGCTCGAAGAATATTATGTTCTAGTTACATGTACTCCCATTGTAAAAACAATGTTTTATTGAGTTATCAAGGTTGTGTTTGTACTTTTGCCAGAAAGTATTATGATGCCTCCTATGCGGCCGTTTATGTATATATGTATATAACCTGAAAGTTTGCATTCGTCGGCTTCCGCCCCCGCGCACATAATGCGGGGGTGTTCGCAAGAAAAAACGCGTGTTCAGACTTGATCCAATGTCTTGGTCCATTAAGGAGGTGGTAGCGCAGCGAACTGTAGCGACCCGACCCGAATGGGTCAAGTCTTTGTGCTTAAGTGTCATCCCTGGATCGATATGCTGACACACACAGTACTCGAGGATTTATAACAGAGGTAAATCACATGTATAAGTAACATAAATACTATTACCTCAAATCCAAAATAGCGGAAATAACAAGGTTGTGGATTCCCATCAACACCAACGGCAAAGTTGAGTGTAGAAATCGTAACCCTAACGTATCACTTACTCGTCATAAGATAATCCTGCAACATGAGACGTTGCAGCCACAGAGGGTCAGTACATTGAATGTACTGGCAAATTCACACCATAGAGAATGATGAATAAAGGCTATCACTACATGCATATTTGGCTGGTGGAAAAGCTCTATGGTTATAAGGTTTTTGGGAAAAGCCAATTTTTCCCTACTGCAAAGGAATAAATTTTATTTAACTATCATGGTGGTTGTTGAACATTGAGAATGGTTGACAGCATTCTCAATCCCAATTAAGTAACATCATTAAACCCAACAAACTTAATTTCAAGTAACGTGATGAGATCAACAGGATAATCCAAGAACTAGATACTCAAGATGTCCATAACCGGGGACACGGCTAATCATGATTAGTTTATACACTCTGCAGAGGTTTGCGCACTTTTCCCCACAAGACTCGATCGCCTCCGTTTGGTTTCTCGCACTACAGGGTGTTTGAGAAGACGGATGACCGAGACATAGTCTTTCAGAAGCGCTAGCACCTTACGATCGGGTAGACCGTACCACCTACATCCCCTACATCTGCTAGTCTACCACTTTAAGAGTTCGCACAACTTAGTCAACTATGCCAGAGCCCATAATGGCTTGTGACTGCACACAGAAGTTTCTAGTATGAATAATCTCATGATCCCTTTGAGCCTAGGTGGCGGTCCAAAACAAATAGGCAAGTCCTGGAAACCCCAAGTGCCTCAATCCACCCAGATGTGTGTTTAAGTTGCCACCTTAGATAAACCATTAATTATCAATCTCACATCTGTCATGGATTTCACTCACCCAATCCACGTCTACTAGCATAGCATGGCATAATAAGCAAACGTAGAAGTAACTCCCAAAGGTTTGATAATAAACAGGTAATAGGTACTACCTCATCTACTTCCCATCCCACAATTTAATTAGACCCTAATCATGCAATGTGTGAAGATTGATCTAATGCAATAATACCGGGTTGTAGAAAAAGGTATGATCAAAGTGTGAACTTGCCTGCAATGTTGATGAAGATGATTCGCACTCAAAACTCTTGATAGATCTACTCGTCACACTCCGGTCAATCTATCGTAAGCAAGCAATAGTAACCACACATAAGCAATCACTCAAAAGATTAGAAAGATCGAAGAAAACAATTCGGAAAACATCGAAACCAAGAAAATAACTCTTGCAACATAAAAAAATTTCTAACAGCACCAAAATTATGTGAATTTGGCCTTATTAGAATGTTTAGGTCAAGAGCTTCGATTTGCAAAAAGAATCAACTCAAACGGAGTTACGGATAAAAATATATGATCAAAAGAAGTTTGAATTCAAAACTGATCTAATTCAAATTTTAAACTTTTCAAAAACATGTTTAAGTTGTTTATCCGGATAGAGGAGATCATAACGAAGACGTGAGTGTTGGCTTCGTTGGATTTGGAATCACGAGTAAAAAGTTATAGTCGTTTGAAGTACATGGACTAAATTGTGAAGAAATTTATCACGAATAGGTCCCTGGCCGAAAATAACAGAAAAAGAAAAAACTAAAGGGCGAACGTTCGTTAACTAGTTCTTAAACAAAGAACGTTCTCTAAATAATAAACCTAACAAAAACCGGTTTTAAAAGAAAACCAGAGAAAACCTATAAAGTATAAAATAAACCGGACCGGGGGCGGTTTATACCGGTTCGGGGCAGTTCGGGGCGGAAAACCAGCGGCGGCGGTGTTCTCCGGCGAGCGAGGCGAGGCAGCTCCGGCGAGCGCGGCGGGGCAGGGTGGCGCGGGGCGGCGGCGGCGAGCAGCAGAGGTGGGGCGGCGCGCGGCGAGGCAGCAGAGGCGGCAGCGAGGCGAGGCGGCGCGAGGCGAGGCAGCAGAGGGGCGCGGCGCGGCGGCTCCTGCGTCCGGCGATGGCGGCGGTTGCGGCGGCGAGAGGCGGGGAGGAGTGGGAGGCGGGGTCCGGGGCCGTCCTTATAAAGGCACGAGGCCGAGGCCTTCCTTGGGCGAGGGGGCACGAGGGGAACGCGGAGTCCGGCCGGACTCCGGCGGCGGCGCTCCCGTGCGAGAGTCGGTCTCCTGCGGGAGATCGGGGACGGGGCGATGGCGAGCTGGGCTGGGCCGCGGCCTGGCAGGAGCTGGGCCGGCCCAGTCGGGGAAGGAGAGCTCTTTATTTTTTTTAATAAACCTTTTTTTCAGAGAACTTAAAATAATAAAAACAAAATAACTAAAAATATTATATAGGCATATAATATATCAAAATTTTCAGAAAAAGATTTTCTACGACATGAACATTTTTATAACCTCAAATAAAATCCACACAAATTCAGATAAAACAAAGAGTGCTACTGGTCTATTAAAATCCAACAAAAATCATTTTTTAAAAATACCAAAATGATTTCAAATAAATTTTTCTCCAATTTTCTATTGTAGGGAATCATGTTACCCTATTTTCCATATATTTTATTTTTGGAGGAAAATAATTTGAATAAAACTCAAATAAGTCCAAATTGAAAATTAAATTCCAAAAGGACTTGAAATTGATCCTTTGAAACTCCCAACTCATATTTCATAATTTGAAGAAGTCGTTTTATCTTCTCTCGTGAAAATCATCGAGTTGCATAAAGTTTCTGAATTGGAAAATATTTCCCAAATGAAATTCAAATATTTTCAACACCCCTTGTCATTTAAATAAATGGAAGAAGTCATGTCATCTTCTCTCCAGGGTTTCGTGATGAAAAAAAGTATTTGAATTCACGGAGAGCAAAATGCAAAAATGAAAGTTTGGGAAAGTCCTTTTATTCCCTCATTTAACTTTCAAAAAGTTTCGAATTTCACTCACTTTCAGACAATCAATCAAACAATCAATCAAATCTATCTTTTTATTATAACATTCCAAAATTTAGAATTTTGGGATGTTACAAACCTACCACCCTTAAAGGAATCTCGTCCTCGAGATTCGGAGAGGCTAGAAAGAAAAGGTTAGGGTTTGGGGTCTCCTCAAAATACATCGATCATCACACGGGGTCTGGGGTGCTACCACCCTTAGAAGCATGGTTATTGTTCCATCAAAACTCATATACTCCATCCTTATTCTTGACAGTGTCGGTCTTCTCAGATCATAAGAATAATTCCTTCTCTAGCTCTATCGGCAGCGGCATAACCTTTTCCTCAATTCTTCTGTCCTTTCCTCTTGGTAAGGTTATTCTGAGATTGGGTCTTCTTAGCTGACGGGTCTGGCGCCATTACTAAACAACTATCGATATCTCATGGTGGTCAACAATTTGTGGTTTCTCCTGCAGGAAATGGGTCTGGGTTGATCCTCACCATATAACCTACGGTTGGCAAAAAAAGCTGCCGTGTACAAGGGAAAATTATTATACCATTCTAAGGTTTAATAAGGTTTAATATCGTCGTCTCTCTACTATAGGCAAGTCACTCAGATTTACCATCCCATATAGCAAGGCGAACAATAAGAGTAAGTCGGTATGGTGATCAATCCATCCCGCACCCAAATCATTACCTTGTATACGGTTTAGCGAATCTCGCATTCTAACACTCGGTCATCCTCACAAGCATTGCAAAATTTCTCTTGTCGACGAACCAAGTTCGGATAAATCCATAGATTCTGCAAGCCAAACAACCATCTATCGTTCCTTCACAACTCTTAGGTTTTGCATAAACTCCTATAAAATCGTCTGTCGACAAAGGTATATCCACTTCTAGGGTTTTTCCTTCAGCAAGAATGTGCTTGCTTCTTGGCAGGTCCTGGGGCCTATGGGTTATGGCACATCTCATCACTTGTAGTCTTGAACTTATCATCAGGCAACCGATCATTATTCCAACTTCCAACTTCCTAGTATTCTTAAATCCATCCAATTGTACTGTCTTCCTTCCGTCTATTGGCACCAAACTAGGACGTGTTTACTCAGACTCATCATGGAGTTTCCATTGATCCATATTTCCGACATCATACCTCCTTTATATCCAATAGTACTTCATCTCTTCATCCTCGTGGGATTTCCCACATACCGAGGTAAAAACTTATACTTATGAAGTCCATACTCTACTTCGTGGAACATCATTATCCTTTCCAGGGTCAAGCGTCCTTACATGGGAATATTGGCCATCTCTGCATGGCACTTCTTCAACTGGGAAAGGTGAAACACATCACGAACTCCTGAAAGTCCTTCGGGTGACTCCAACTTGTAGGCCACTTCTGTCATATGCTCCAAAACTCGGTATGGTCCTACAAATCTCGGGGCTAAGTGTACCTTAACTCCAATTTGTTTAACTCCTCGCAGAGGGAACACATGAAGACATGCTCTATCTCCAATTTCATAGACTACCTCCTTGAGTTTTTGAGTCTACATAACTCTTCTGCCTGGACTGAGCTACCTTCAGTCTATATCGAATCAACTTAACATTCTCTTCTGACTCCTTGATCACATTTGGTCCAAACAACTGATGGTCTCCAACTTCATCCCACATACTCTTGGGGCATCACACATATCGAGACAAAACTCGTATTCATTTTGTCCGAAGTCCATTACAGGGTACTACCACCATTAAAATGCACAAATTTTCCATAGACCATATTTCTTTTATCCTCAAAATGGTCAAAATCCTTCTTCATAGAGTAACAACTCATAAAATCCATATCAGTACCAACGATGCTTCTCAAATGTTTACAATCTCTCGCTTCTCCATTACATGTCTCAACTCGTGACCTCAATATAAAAGAAAATGTTCTCACTTCCACTACTCCATTACTTTTGTTGCAAACTCAACTATCTAGCCCAAGTTTCCTTCTCCTTGGGGCAATCTCTGGCAAAGTTCCCTGTTTCATTACAACGAAAACATATTACTTCTGACATGTATTGAGGTTTCCTTTTTGGGCAATTGTTGAGGTAGTGCCCTGACTCCTTGCACCTGTAACAGGTGATATGACTCAGGTCCTTCCTGGAATCCAATCTGCTTCTCTTCCTGGACCTCTTCATGCCAATCATGGCTTCTATTTCTTGTGGGTCATATTCTAGGTCCTCCGTCGAGAATTCTACTAGATCCCCATTCAAACAATTTTGGGAGATGTGTCCTTCTTCTCCACATGAATAGCAAGACTTGGTGCAGGGTTTACTTAGTTCTTCTTTGGGTGTGTCCGATTTCTCCACAAATCTTGCATGCACAAGGTTTCTTCATGTCCTTTCCATAAGGCTTCAACTTCTAGGAAACAAGCCGAGACTTTGGCAGAGTCAACTTAAATTCTTTCCAAGTGGTTACTCCTTGCCATCCATTGATGGTTTGGTACATCCTCCACCAAGTAGCAGCACCTCTTTCAAAGAACTGAAGAGCATGCTGGGTCATATTATTTCCAACTACAGGGTTATTCTCCATGTGATCCTCCATGTTCTGAATCCATCGGTCTGTCTCTAATTGACTCATTGGTCCAGAAAATACAAGCTCATCTCCATTCATCCTCTATTGGGTCCAAGGGTTTTGGGGTGAGATAAGAGGGATAGAGAGGGATGCACACAATACAAACAAAAGTTTTGAAAAGCCAGATTTTATTTGTGGCTGTCGGGAAAAACATCAAACAAATGACAACTCACAAACATCTCATCTAACGTAGGTATATAACAGGGGTTTGGTCTTCTAAAGGTCAATAGATCTTCAACGTCTCCAAACTCTTCAAGCCTTGTTCATGCCTCCAATGGCTTCTTTCGATCATGCTTGTCTTTCTCAAGTTCTTTTGCCAGATCAATCTCTTTTGACGTGAAATCTCTTGTGACATCCTTTAATATTCCGGAGTTGCATTTCAAACTTCTGGTTTCAACATCCTTCACATGAACCATGGTCCTACTGTCCTTCAGTTCCTGACAAATCTCCGGTATCTCGAGGTTGTAGCTCCTCCAGCTTGGCTACTTTCAGCTTCAGGATCCTGAGTTCCTCATGAAATACTTCCTTGTCTAATACGACTTCCTGTAGCTCCATCTTAAATTCTTGATGTACTACTCCAGATCCTGGTGATAGACCGGCTAAGGTTAAAACTTCATCTTACTAATAGGTGCTCCATCAGCCTTCTTCCATCAAATCCATTCTGATGAAATGCATCCTTAACTCAGCACGGTGACCACAGTATCAATGGTGATGACATCACGGATAACCGTGTTTCAGCCCTTGTCATTGCCATGAGCTATCTTGCCAGTTGATATCTCCTTCCTTAGGGTTTTTCTTGACAAAACTTTGAGGTTTTTAACTCTCCATGCTTGGTCTTTCTCCAATGCACCTTGATCTCGGGTATTGACAACTTCCATAGTCTGCCAAGTTCCATAAGGGTAGCCTTCCTAGGTCATATAAATCTGGGAATTCTTCAGAGCCTCCAATTCTCCTAGTCTTCAGAGTCTTCAACAGCTGTAGTTTCCATTATCATAATGTATGGTAAAATCATCTTCATTCCGAATGGTCTTACTGGTCTGATATCATGTACTTCTTGGAGTGGTCTCATCAGTCGAATCTTCAAGTGGTCAAAAGGGGAAAGGGGTATAGTCTCACTAAAAGGAAATTTGAATAAATTCAGAAGAGAAGAGAGGTAAAAGATCTTTTTGAAAGGGAAAGTTGTAGAGAAAAATCTTTGCTATGGGCTTGCCAGTTTCTAGGGTCACGTCCTACAGTCAACATGTGCTCTGATACCATCTTGTAGCGACCCGACCCGAATGGGTCAAGTCTCTGTGCTTAAGTGTCATCCCTGGATCAGTATGCTGACACACACAGTACTTGAGGATTTATAACAGAGGTAAATCACATGTATAAGTAACGTAAATACTATTACCTCAAATCCAAAATAGCGGAAGTAACAAGGTTGTGGATTCCCATCAACACCAACGGCAAAGTTGAGTGTAGAAATCGTAACCCTAACGTATCACTTACTCGTCGTAAGATAATCCTGCAACATGAGACGTTGCAGCCACAGAGGGTCAGTACATTGAATGTACTGGCAAATTCACACCATAGAGAATGATGAATAAAGGCTATCACTACATGCATATTGGCTGGTGGAAAAGCTCTATGGCTATAAGGTTTTTGCGAAAAGCCAATTTTTCCCTACTGCAAAGGAATAAATTTTATTTAACTATCATGGTGGTTGTTGAACATTGAGAATGGTTGACAGCATTCTCAATCCCAATTAAGTAACATCATTAAACCCAACAAACTTAATTTAAAGTAACGTGATGAGATCAACAGGATAATCCAAGAACTAGATACTCAAGATGTCCATAACCGGGGACACGGCTAATCATGATTAGTTTATACACTCTGCAGAGGTTTGCGCACTTTTCCCCACAAGACTCGATCGCCTCCATTTGGTTTCTCGCACTACAGGGTGTTTGAGAAGACGGATGACCGAGACATAGTCTTTCAGAAGCGCTAGCACCTTACGATCGGGTAGACCGTACCACCTACATCCCCTACATCTGCTAGTCTACCACTGTAAGAGTTCGCACAACTTAGTCAACTATGCCAGAGCCCATAATGGCTTGTGGCTGCACACGGAAGTTTCTAGTATGAATAATCTCATGATCCCTTTGAGCCTGGGTGGCGGTCCAAAAAAATAGGCAAGTCTTGGAAACCCCAGGTGCCTCAATCCACCCAGATGTGTGTTTAAGTTGCCACCTTAGATAAACCATTAATTATCAATCTCACATCTGTCATGGATTTCACTCACCCAATCCACGTCTACTAGCATAGCATGGCATAATAAGAAAACGTAGAAGTAACTCCCAAAGGTTTGATAATAAACAGGTAATAGGTACTACCTCATCTAGTTCCCATCCCACAATTTAATTAGACCCTAATCATGCAATGTGTGAAGATTGATCTAATGCAATAAAACTGGGTTGTAGAAAAAGGTATGATCAAACTGTGAACTTGCCTGCAATGTTGATGAACATGATTCGCACTAAAAACTCTTGATAGATCTACTCGTCACACTCCGGTCAATCTATCATAAGCAAGCAATAGTAACCACACATAAGCAATCACTCAAAAGATCAGAAAGATCGAACAAAACAATTCGGAAAACATCGAAACCAAGCAAATAACTCTTGCAACATAAAACAATTTCTAACAGTACCAAAATTGTGTGAATTTGGCCTTATTAGAATGTTTAGGTCAAGAGCTTCGATTTGCAAAAAGAATCAACTCAAACGGAGTTACGGATAAAAAGATATGATCAAAAGAAGTTTGAATTCAAAACTGATCTAATTCAAATTATAAACTTTTCAAAAACATGTTTAAGTTGTTTATCCGGATACAGGAGATCATAACGAAGACGTGAGCGTTGGTTTCGTTGGATTTGGAATAACGAGTAAAAAGTTATAGTCGTTTGAAGTATAGGGACTAAATCGTGAAGAAATTTATCACGAATAGGTCCCTGGCCGAAAATAACAGAAAAAGAAAAAACTAAAGAGCGAACGTTCGTTAACTAGTTCTTAAACAGAGAACGTTCTCTAAATAATAAACCTAACAAAAACCGGTTTTAAAAGAAAACCAGAGAAAACCTATAAAGTATAGAATAAACCGGACCGGGGGCGGTTTATACCGGTTCGGGGCGGAAAACCAGCGACGGCGGTGTTCTCCGGCGAGCGAGGCGAGGCAGCTCCGGCGAGCGCGGCGGGGCAGGATGGCGCGGGGCGGCGGCGGCGAGCAGCAGAGGCGGGGCGGCGCGCGGTGAGGCAGCAGAGGCGGCAGCGAGGCGAGGCGGCGCGAGGCGAGGCAGCAGAGGGGCGCGGCGCGGCAGCTCCGGCGTCCGACGATGGCGGCGGTTGCAACGGCGAGAGGCGGGAAGGAGAGGGAGGCGGGGTCCG
Source organism: Triticum aestivum (assembly GCF_018294505.1). NCBI lineage: Eukaryota > Viridiplantae > Streptophyta > Magnoliopsida > Poales > Poaceae > Triticum > Triticum aestivum. Next base: position 685,327,476 of record NC_057800.1, on the reverse strand, counting down.
GGGCCGTCCTTATAAAGGCACGAGGCCAAGGCCTTCCTTGGGCGAGGGGGCACGAGGGGAACGCGGAGTCCGGCCGGACTCCGGCGGCGGCGCTCCCGTGCGGGAGTCGGTCTCCCGCGGGAGATCGGGGACGGGGCGACGGCGAGCTGGGCTGGGCCGCGGCCTGGCAGGAGCTGGGCCGGCCCCGTCGGGGAAGGAGAGCTCTTTATTTTTTTTAATAAACCTTTTTTTCCAGAGAACTTAAAATAATAAAAACAAAATAACTAAAAATATTATATAGGCATATAATATATCAAAAATTTCAGAAAAAGATTTTCTACGACATGAACATTTTTATAACCTCAAATAAAATCCACACAAATTCAGATAAAACAAAGAGTGCTACTGGTCTATTAAAATCCAACAAAAATCATTTTTTTAAAAATACCAAAATGATTTCAAATAAATTTTTCTCCAATTTTCTATTGTAGGGAATCATGTTACCCTATTTTCCATATATTTTATTTTTGGAGGAAAATAATTTGAATAAAACTCAAATAAATCCAAATTGAAAATTAAATTCCAAAAGGACTTGAAATTGATCCTTTGAAACTCCCAACTCATATTTCATAATTTGAAGAAGTCGTTTTATCTTCTCTCGTGAAAATCATCGAGTTGCATAAAGTTTCTGAATTGGAAAATATTTCCCAAATGAAATTCAAATATTTTCAACACCCCTTGTCATTTAAATAAATGGAAGAAGTCATGTCATCTTCTCTCCAGGGTTTCGTGATGAAAAAAAGTATTTGAATTCACGGAGAGCAAAATGCAAAAATGAAAGTTTGGGAAAGTCCTTTTATTCCCTCTCATTTAACTTTCAAAAAGTTTCGAATTTCACTCACTTTCAGACAATCAATCAAACAATCAATCAAATCTATCTTTTTATTATAACATTCCAAAATTTAGAATTTTGGGATGTTACAAACCTACCACCCTTAAAGGAATCTCGTCCTCGAGATTTGGAGAGGCTAGAAAGAAAAGGTTAGGGTTTGGGGGTCTCCTCAAAATCCATCGATCATCACACGGGGTCTGGGGTCCTACCACCCTTAGAAGCATGGTTATTGTTCCCATCAAAACTCATATACTCCATCCTTATTCTTGACAGTGTCGGTCTTCTCAGATCATAAGAATAATTCCTTCTCTAGCTCTATCGGCAGCGGCATAACCTTTTCCTCAATTCTTCTGTCCTTTCCTCTTGGTAAGGTTATTCCGAGATTGGGTCTTCTTAGCTGACGGGTCTAGCGCCATTACTAAACAACTATCGATATCTCATGTTGGTCAACAATTTGTGGTTTCTCCTGCAGGAAATGGGTCTGGGTTGATCCTCACCATATAACCTACGGTTGGCAAAAAAAGCTGCCGTGTACAAGGGAAAATTATTATACCATTCTAAGGTTTAATAAGGTTTAATATCGTCGTCTCTCTACTATAGGCAGGTGACTCAGATTTACCATCCCATATAGCAAAGCGAACAATAAGAGTAAGTCGGTATGGTGATCAATCCATCCCGCACCCAAATCATTACCTTGTATATGGTTTAGCGAATCTCGCATTCTAACACTCGGTCATCCTCACAAGCATTGCAGAATTTCTCTTGTCGACGAACCAAGTTCGGATAAATCCATAGATTCTGCAAGCCAAACAACCATCTATCGTTCCTTCACAACTCTAAGGTTTTGCGTAAACTCCTATAAAATCGTCTGTCGACAAAGGTATATCCACTTCCAGGGTTTTTCCTTCAGCAAGAATGTGCTTGCTTCTTGGCAGGTCCTGGGGCCTGTGGGTTATGGCACATCTCATCACTTGTAGTCCTTGAACTTATCATCGGGCAACCGATCATTATTCCAACTTCCAACTTCCTAGTATTCCTAAATCCATCCAATTGTACTATCTTCCTTCCGTCTATTCGCACCAAACTAGGACGTGTTTACTCAGACTCATCATGGACTTTCCATTGATCCATATTTCCGACATCATGCCTCCTTTATATCCAATAGTACTTCATCTCTTCATCCTCGTGGGATTTCCCACATACCGAGGTAAAAACTTATACTTATGAAGTCCATACTCTACTTCGTGGAACATCATTATCCTTTCCAGGGTCAAGCGTCCTTACATGGGAATATTGGCCATCTCTGCATGGCACTTCTTCAACTGGGAAAGGTGAAACACATCACGAACTCTTGAAAGTCCTTCGGGTGACTCCAACTTGTAGGCCACTTCTCTCATATGCTCCAAAACTCGGTATGGTCCTACAAATCTCGGGGCTAACTGTACCTTAACTCCAATTCGTTTAACTCCTCACAGAGGGAACACATGAAGACATGCTCTATCTCCAATTTCATAGACTACCTCCTTGAGTTTTTGAGTCTACATAACTCTTCTGCCTGGACTGAGCTACCTTCAGTCTATCTCGAATCAACTTAACATTCTCTTCTGACTCCTTGATCACATTTGGTCCAAACAACTGACGGTCTCCAACTTCATCCCACATACTCTTGGGGCATCACACATATCGAGACAAACCTCGTATTCATTTTGTCCGAAGTCCATTACAGGGTACTACCACCATTAAAATGCACAAATCTTCCATAGACCATATTTCTTTTATCCTCAAAATGGTCAAAATCCTTCTTCATAGAGTAACAACTCATAAAATCCATATCAGTACCAACGATGCTTCTCAAATGTTTAGAATCTCTCGCTTCTCCATTACATGTCTCAACTCATCACCTCAATATAAAAGAAAATGTTCTCACTTCTACTACTCCATTACTTTTGTTGCAAACTCAACTATCTAGCCCAAGTTTCCTTCTCCTTGGGGCAATCTCTGGCAAAGTGCCCTGTTTCATTACAACGAAAACATATTACTTCTGACAAGTATCGAGGTTTCCTTTTTGGGCAATTGTTGAGGTAGTGCCCTGACTCCTTGCACCTGTAACAGGTGATATGACTCAGGTCCTTCCTAGAATCCAATCTGCTTCTCTTCCTGGACCTCTTCATGCCAATCATGGCTTCTATTTCTTGTGGGTCATCCGATTCTACTAATTCATCAAACTTGCATGTGTCTTCTCTCCCATGAATGCAAGACTAGTCAGGGTTATCTACTGATGTGTCTCCATCTCATTCATCACACTAAATTCCTTGGGCCCTTTCATTACTATCTGCTGGTGGTTCTTTCCATGGGAATGTGAATAGTGGTAGTCCTTACCAAGAAACAAGTGCCTTTGGCATCTTCACTGGTGATTCCTTACTTAGTTCTTTATATGGGTGTGTCCGATTTCTCCACAAATCTTGCACGCACTAGGTTTCTTCATATCCTTTCCATAAGGCTTCAACTTCTGGGACACAACCGAGACTTTGGCAAAGTCAACTTAAATTCTTCCAAGTGGTTACTCCTTGCCATCCATTGATGGTTTGGTACATTCTCCACCAAGTAGCAGCACCTCTTCAAAGCACTGAAGAGCATGCTGGGTCATATTATTTCCAACTACGGGGTTATTCTCCATGTGATCCTCCATGTTCTGAATCCATCGGTCTGTCTCCAATTGACTCATCAGTCCCGAAAATACAAGCTCATCTCCATTCATCCTCTATTGGGTCCATGTGGTTTGGGGTAAGATAAGAGAGATAGAGAGGGATGCACACAATACAAACAAAAGTTTTGAAAAGCCAGATTTTATTTGTGGCTGTCGGGAAAACATCAAACAAATGACAACTCACAAACGTCTCATCTAACGTAGGTATATAACAGGGGTTTGGTCTTCTAAAGGTCAATAGATCTTCAACGTCTCCAAACTCTTCAAGCCTTGTTCATGCCTCCAATGGCTTCTTTCGATCATGCTTGTCTTTCTCAAGTTCTTTTGCCAGATCAATCTCTTTTGACATGAAATCTCTCGTAACATCCTTTAATATTCCGGAGTTGCATTTCAAACTTCTGGTTTCAGCATCCTTCTCATGAACCATGGTCCTACTGTCCTTCAGTTCCTGACAAATCTCCGGTATCTCGAGGTTGTAGCTCCTCCAGCTTGGCTACTTTCAGCTTTGGGATCCTGAGTTCCTCATGAAATACTTCCTTGTCTAATACGACTTCCTGTAGCTCCATCTTAACTTCTGGATGTACTACTCCAGATCCTGGTGATAGACCGGCTAAGGTTAAAACTTCATCTTACTAATAGGTGCTCCATCAGCCTTCTTCCATCAAATCCATTCTGATGAAATGCATCCTTAACTCAGCACGGTGACCACAGTATCAATGGTGATGACATCACGGATAACCGTGTTTCAGCCCTTGTCATTGCCATGAGCTATCTTACCAGTTGATATATCCTTCCTTAGGGTTTTTCTTGACAAAACTTTGAGGTTTTTAACTCTCCATGCTTGGTCTTTCTCCAATGCACCTTGATCTCGGGTATTGACAACTTCCATAGTCTGCCAAGTTCCATAAGGGTAGCCTTCCTAGGTCATATAAATCTGGGAATTCTTCAGAGCCTCCAATTCTCCTAGTCTTCAGAGTCTTCAACAGCTGTAGTTTCCATTATCATAATGTATGGTAAAATCATCTTCATTCCGAATGGTCTTACTGGTCTGATATCATGTACTTCTTGGAGTGGTCTCATCAGTCGAATCTTCAAGTGGTCAAAAGGGGAAAGGGGTATAGTCTCACTAAAAGGGAATTTTGAATAAGCTCAGAAGAGAAGAGAGGTAAAAGATCTTTTTGAAAGGGAAAGTTGTAGAGAAAAATCTTTGCTATGGGCTTGCCAGTTTCTAGGGTCACGTCCTACAGTCAACATGTGCTCTGATACCATCTTGTAGCGACCCGACCCGAATGGGTCAAGTCTCTGTGCTTAAGTGTCATCCCTGGATCGGTATGCTGACACACACAGTACTCGAGGATTTATAACAGAGGTAAATCACATGTAAAAGTAACGTAAATACTATTACCTCAAATCCAAAATAGCGGAAGTAACAAGGTTGTGGATTCCCATCAACACCAACGGCAAAGTTGAGTGTAGAAATCGTAACCCTAACGTATCACTTACTCGTCGTAAGATAATCCTGCAACATGAGACGTTGCAGCCCAAGAGGGTCAGTACATTGAATGTACTGGCAAATTCACACCATAGAGAATGATGAATAAAGGCTATCACTACATGCATATTTGGCTGGTGGAAAAGCTCTATGGTTATAAGGTTTTTGCGAAAAGCCAATTTTTCCCTACTGCAAAGGAATAAATTTTATTTAACTATCATGGTGGTTGTTGAACATTGAGAATGGTTGACAGCATTCTCAATCCCAATTAAGTAACATCATTAAACCCAACAAATTCATTTAAAGTAACGTGATGAGATCAACAGGATAATCCAAGAACTAGATACTCAAGATATCCATAACTGGGGACACGGCTAATCATGATTAGTTTATACACTCTGCAGAGGTTTGCGCACTTTTCCCCACAAGACTCGATCGCCTCCGTTTGGTTTCTCGCACTACATGGTGTTTGAGAAGACGGATGACCGAGACATAGTCTTTCAGAAGCGCTAGCACCTTACGATCGGGTAGACCGTACCACCTACATCCCCTACATCTGCTAGTCTACCACTGTAAGAGTTCGCACAACTTAGTCAACTATGCCAGAGCCCATAATGGCTTGTGGCTGCACACGGAAGTTTCTAGTATGAATAATCTCAGATCCCTTTGAGCCTGGGTGGCGGTCCAAAAAAATAGGCAAGTCCCGGAAACCCCAGGTGCCTCAATCCACCCAGATGTGTGTTTAAGTTGCCACCTTAGATAAACCATTAATTATCAATCTCACATCTGTCATGGATTTCACTCACCCAATCCACGTCTACTAGCATAGCATGGCATAATAAGAAACGTAGAAGTAACTCCCAAAGGTTTGATAATAAACAGGTAATAGGTACTACCTCATCTACTTCCCATCCCACAATTTAATTAGACCCTAATCATGCAATGTGTGAAGATTGATCTAATGCAATAAAACTGGGTTGTAGAAAAATGTATGATCAAAGTGTGAACTTGCCTGCAATGTTGATGAAGATGATTCGCACTCAAAACTCTTGATAGATCTACTCGTCACACTCCGGTCAATCTATCGTAAGCAAGCAATAGTAACCGCACATAAGCAATCACTCAAAAGATCAGAAAGATCGAAGAAAACAATTCGGAAAACATCGAAACCAAGCAAATAACTCTTGCAACACAAAACAATTTCTAACAGCACCAAAATTATGTGAATTTGGCCTTATTAGAATGTTTAGGTCAAGAGCTTCGATTTGCAAAAAGAATCAACTCAAACGGAGTTACGGATAAAAAGATATGATCAAAAGAAGTTTGAATTCAAAACTGATCTAATTCAAATTTTAAACTTTTCAAAAACATGTTTAAGTTGTTTATCCGGATACAGGAGATCATAACGAAGAGGTGAGCGTTGGTTTCGTTGGATTTGGAATAACGAGTAAAAAGTTATAGTCGTTTGAAGTATAGGGACTAAACTGTGAAGAAATTTATCACGAATAGGTCCCTGGCCGAAAATAACAGAAAAAGAAAAAACTAAAGGGCGAACGTTCGTTAACTAGTTCTTAAACAGAGAACGTTCTCTAAATAATAAACCTAACAAAAACCGGTTTTAAAAGAAAACCAGAGAAAACCTATAAAGTATAAAATAAACCGGACCGGGGGCGGTTTATACCGGTTCGGGGCGGAAAACCAGCGGCGGCGGTGTTCTCCGGCGAGCGAGGCGAGGCAGCTCCGGCGAGCGCGGCGGGGCAGGGTGGCGCGGGCGGCGGCGGCGAGCAGCAGAGGCGGGGCGGCGCGCGGCGAGGCAGCAGAGCGGCAGCGAGGCGAGGCGGCGCGAGGCGAGGCAGCAGAGGGGCGCGGCGCGGCAGCTCCGGCGTCCGACGATGGCGGCGGTTGCGGCGGCGAGAGGCGGGGAGGAGAGGGAGGCGGGGTCCGGGGCCGTCCTTATAAAGGCACGAGGCCAAGGCCTTCCTTGGGCGAGGGGGCACAAGGGGAACGCGGAGTCCGGCCGGACTCCGGCGGCGGCGCTCCCGTGCGGGAGTCGGTCTCCGCGGGAGATCGGGGAGGCGACGGCGAGCTGGGCTGGGCCCGGCCTGGCAGGAGCTGGGCCGGCCCAGTCGGGGAAGGAGAGCTCTTTATTTTTTTTAATAAACCTTTTTTCAAAGAACTTAAAATAATAAAAACAAAGTAACTAAAAATATTATATAGGCATATAACATATCAAAATTTTCAGAAAAAGATTTTCTACGACATGAACATTTTTATAACCACAAATAAAATCCACACAAATCCAGATAAAACAAAGAGTGCTACTGGTCTATTAAAATCCAACAAAATTCATTTTTTTTAAATACCAAAATGATTTCAAATAAATTTTTCTCCAATTTTCTATTGTAGGGAATCATGTTACCCTATTTTCCATATATTTTATTTTTGGAGGAAAATAATTTGAATAAAACTCAAATAAATCCAAATTGAAAATTAAATTCCAAAAGGACTTGAAATTGATCCTTTGAAACTCCCAACTCATATTTCATAATTTGAAGAAGTCGTTTTATCTTCTCTCGTGAAAATCATCGAGTTGCATAAAGTTTCTGAATTGGAAAATATTTCCCAAATGAAATTCAAATATTTTCAACACCCCTTGTCATTTAAATAAATGGAAGAAGTCATGTCATCATCTCTCCAGGGTTTCGTGATAAAAAAAGTATTTGAATTCACGGAGAGCAAAATGCAAAAATGAAAGTTTGGGAAAGTCCTTTTATTCCCTCTCATTTAACTTTCAAAAAGTTTCGAATTTCACTCACTTTCAAACAATCAATCAAACAATCAATCAAATCTATCTATTTATTATAACATTCCAAAATTTAGATTTTGGGATGTTACAAACCTACCACCCTTAAAGGAATCTCGTCCTCGAGATTCGGAGAGGCTAGAAAGAAAAGGTTAGGGTTTGGGGGTCTCCTCAAAATCCATCGATCATCACACGGGGTCTGGGGTGCTACCACCCTTAGAAGCATGGTTATTGTTCCATCAAAACTCATATACTCCATCCTTATTCTTGACAGTGTCGGTCTTCTGAGATCATAAGAATAATTCCTTCTCTAGCTCTATCCGGTAGTGGCATAACCTTTTCCTCAATTCTTCTGTCCTTTCATCTTGGTAAGGTTATTCCGAGATTGGGTCTTCTTAGCTGACGGGTCTGGCGCCATTACTAAACAACTATCGATATCTCATGGTGGTCAACAATTTGTGGTTTCTCCTGCAGGAAATGGGTCTGGGTTGATCCTCACCGTATAACCTACGGTTGGCAAAAGCTGCCGTGTACAAGGGAAAAATTACTTATACCATTCTAAGGTTTAAACAAGGTTTAATATCGTCGTCTCTCTACTATAGGTAAGTCACTCAGATTTACCATCCCATATAGCAAGGCGAATAATAAGAGTAAGTCAGTATGGTGATCAATCCATCCCGCACCCAAATCATTACCTTGTATACTGTTTAGCGAATCTCGCATTCTAGCACTCGGTCATCCTCACAAGCATTGCAGAATTTCTCTTGTCGACGAACCAAGTTCGGATAAATCCATAGATTCTGCAAGCCAAACAACCATCTATCGTTCCTTCACAACTCTCAGGTTTTGCATAAACTCCTATAAAATCGTCTGTCGACAAAGGTATATCCACTTCCAGGGTTTTTCCTTCAGCAAGAATGTGCTTGCTTCTTGGCAGGTCCTGGGGCCTGTGGGTTATGGCACATCTCATCACTTGTAGTCCTTGAACTTATCATCGGGCAACCGATCATTATTCCAACTTCCAACTTCCTAGTATTCTTAAATCCATCTAATTGTACTTTCTTCCTTCCGTCTATTGGCACCAAACTAGGACGTGTTTACTCAGACTCATCATGGAGTTTCCATTGATCCATATTTCCGACATCATACCTCCTTTATATCCAATAGTACTTCATCTCTTCATCCTCGTGGGATTTCCCACATACCGAGGTAAAAACTTATACTTATGAAGTCCATACTCTACTTCGTGGAACATCATTATCCTTTCCAGGGTCAAGCGTCCTTACATGGGAATATTGGCCATCTCTGCATGGCACTTCTTCAACTGGGAAAGGTGAAACACATCACGAACTCCTGAAAGTCCTTCGGGTGACTCCAACTTGTAGGCCACTTCTGTCATATGCTCCAAAACTCGGTATGGTCCTACAAATCTCGGGGCTAATTGTACCTTAACTCCAATTTGTTTAACTCCTCGCAGAGGGAACACATGAAGACATGCTCTATCTCCAATTTCATAGACTACCTCCTTGAGTTTTTGAGTCTACATAACTCTTCTTCCTGGACTGAGCTACCTTCAGTCTATATCGAATCAACTTAACATTCTCTTCTGACTCCTTGATCACATTTGGTCCAAACAACTGATGGTCTCCAACTTCATCCCACATACTCTTGGGGCATCACACATATCGAGACAAAACTCGTATTCATTTTGTCCGAAGTCCATTACAGGGTACTACCACCATTAAAATGCACAAATTTTCCATAGACCATATTTCTTTTATCCTCAAAATGGTCAAAATCCTTCTTCATAGAGTAACAACTCATAAAATCCATATCAGTACCAACGATGCTTCTCAAATGTTTACAATCTCTCGCTTCTCCATTACATGTCTCAACTCGTCACCTCAATATAAAAGAAAATGTTCTCACTTCTACTACTCCATTACTTTTGTTGCAAACTCAACTATCTAGCCCAAGTTTCCTTCTCCTTAGGGCAATCTCTGGCAAAGTGCCCTGTTTCATTACAACGAAAACATATTACCTCTGACAAGTATCGAGGTTTCCTTTTTGGGCAATTGTTGAGGTAGTGCCCTGACTCCTTGCACCTGTAACAGGTGATATGACTCAGGTCCTTTCTGGAATCCAATCTGCTTCTCTTCCTGGGCCTCTTCATGCCAATCATGGCTTCTATTTCTTGTGGGTCATATTCTACTTCCTCCGTCGAGAATTCTACTAGATCCCCATTCAAACAAATTTGGGAGATGTGTCCTTCTTCTCCACATGAATAGCAAGACTTGGTGCAAGGTTTACTTAGTTCTTCTTTGGGTGTGTCCGATTTCTCCACAAATCTTGCATGCACAAGGTTTCTTCATGTCCTTTCCATAAGGCTTCAACTTCTGGGAAACAAGCCGAGACTTTGGCAGAGTCAACTTAAATTCTTTCCAAGTGGTTACTCCTTGCCATCCATTGATGGTTTGGTACATCCTCCACCAAGTAGCAGCACCTCTTTCAAAGAACTGAAGAGCATGCTGGGTCATATTATTTCCAACTACAGGGTTATTCTCCATGTGATCCTCCATGTTCTGAATCCATCAGTCTGTCTCCAATTGACTCATTGGTCCAGAAAATACAAGCTCATCTCCATTCATCCTCTATTGGGTCCAAGGGTTTTGGGGTGAGATAAGAGGGATAGAGAGGGATGCACACAATACAAACAAAAGTTTTGAAAAGCCAGATTTTATTTGTGGCTGTCGGGAAAAACATCAAACAAATGACAACTCACAAACGTCTCATCTAATGTAAGTATATAACAGGGGTTTGGTCTTCTAAAGGTCAATAGATCTTCAACGTCTCCAAACTCTTCAAGCCTTGTTCATGCCTCCAACGGCTTCTTTCGATCATGCCTGTCTTTCTCAAGTTCTTTTGCCAGATCAATCTCTTTTGACGTGAAATCTCTCGTGACATCCTTTAATATTCCGGAGTTGCATTTCAAACTTCTGGTTTCAACATCCTTCACATGAACCATGGTCCTGCTGTCCTTCAGTTCCTGACAAATCTCCGGTATCTCGAGGTTGTAGCTCCTCCAGCTTGGCTACTTTCAGCTTCAGGATCCTGAGTTCCTCATGAAATACTTCCTTGTCTAATACGACTTCCTGTAGCTCCATCTTAACTTCTTGATGTACTACTCCAGATCCTGGTGATAGACTGGCTAAGGTTAAAACTTCATCTTACTAATAGGTGCTCCATCAGCCTTCTTCCATCAAATCCATTCTGATGAAATGCATCCTTAACTCAGCACGGTGACCACAGTATCAATGGTGATGACATCACGAATAACCGTGTTTCAGCCCTTGTCATTGCCATGAGCTATCTTGCCAGTTGATATCTCCTTCCTTAGGGTTTTTCTTGACAAAACTTTGAGGTTTTTAACTCTCCATGCTTGGTCTTTCTCCAATGCACCTTGATCTCGGGTATTGACAACTTCCATAGTCTGCCAAGTTCCATAAGGGTAGCCTTCCTAGGTCATATAAATCTGGGAATTCTTCAGAGCCTCCAATTCTCCTAGTCTTCAGAGTCTTCAACAGCTGTAGTTTCCATTATCATAATGTATGGTAAAATCATCTTCATTCCGAATGGTCTTACTGGTCTGATATCATGTACTTCTTGGAGTGGTCTCATCAGTCGAATCTTCGAGTGGTCAAAAGGGGAAAGGGGTATAGTCTCACTAAAAGGAAATTTGAATAAATTCAGAAGAGAAGAGAGGTAAAAGATCTTTTTGAAAGGGAAAGTTGGAGAGAAAAATCTTTGCTATGGGCTTGCCAGTTTCTAGGGTCATGTCCTACAGTCAACATGTGCTCTGATACCATCTTGTAGCGACCCGACCCGAATGGGTCAAGTCTCTGTGCTTAAGTGTCATCCCTGGATCAGTATGCTGACACACACAGTACTCGAGGATTTATAACAGAGGTAAATCACATGTATAAGTAACGTAAATACTATTACCTCAAATCCAAAATAGCGGAAGTAACAAGGTTGTGGATTCCCATCAACACCAACGGTAAAGTTGAGTGTAGAAATCGTAACCCTAACGTATCACTTACTCGTCGTAAGATAATCCTGCAACATGAGACGTTGCAGCCACAGAGGGTCAGTACATTGAATGTACTGGCAAATTCACACCATAGAGAATGATGAATAAAGGCTATCACTACATGCATATTTGGCTGGTGGAAAAGCTCTATGGTTATAAGGTTTTTGCGAAAAGCCAATTTTTCCCTACTGCAAAGGAATAAATTTTATTTAACTATCATGGTGGTTGTTGAACATTGAGAATGGTTGACAGCATTCTCAATCCCAATTAAGTAACATCATTAAACCCAACAAACTTAATTTAAAGTAACATGATGAGATCAACAGGATAATCCAAGAACTAGATACTCAAGATGTCCATAACCGGGGACACGGCTAATCATGATTAGTTTATACAGTCTGCAGAGGTTTGTGCACTTTTCCCCACAAGACTCGATCGCCTCCGTTTGGTTTCTCGCACTACAGGGTGTTTGAGAAGACGGATGACCGAGACATAGTCTTTCAAAAGGGCTAGCACCTTACGATCGGGTAGACCGTACCACCTACATCCCCTACATCTGCTAGTCTACCACTGTAAGAGTTCGCACAACTTAGTCAACTATGCCAGAGCCCATAATGACTTGTGGCTGCACACGGAAGTTTCTAGTATGAATAATCTCAGATCCCTTTGAGCCTGGGTGGCGGTCCAAAAAAAATAGGCAAGTCCTGGAAACCCCAGGTGCCTCAATCCACCCAGATGTGTGTTTAAGTTGCCACCTTAGATAAACCATTAATTATCAATCTCACATCTGTCATGGATTTCACTCACCCAATCCACGTCTACTAGCATAGCATGGCATAATAAGAAAACGTAGAAGTAACTCCCAAAGGTTTGATAATAAACAGGTAATAGGTACTACCTCATCTACTTCCCATCCCACAATTTAATTAGACCCTAATCACGCAATGTGTGAAGATTGATCTAATGCAATAAAACTGGGTTGTAGAAAAAGGTATGATCAAAGTGTGATCTTGCCTGCAATGTTGATGAAGATGATTCGCACTCAAAACTCTTGATAGATCTACTCGTCACACTCCGGTCAATCTATCGTAAGCAAGCAATAGTAACCACACATAAGCAATCACTCAAAAGATCAGAAAGATCGAAGAAAACAATTCGGAAAACATCGAAACCAAGCAAATAACTCTTGCAACATAAAACAATTTCTAACAGCACCAAAATTATGTGAATTTGGCCTTATTAGAATGTTTAGGTCAAGAGCTTCGATTTGCAAAAAGAATCAACTCAAACGGAGTTACGGATAAAAAGATATGATCAAAAGAAGTTTGAATTCAAAACTGATCTAATTCAAATTTTAAACTTTTCAAAAACATGTTTAAGTTGTTTATTCGGATAGAGGAGATCATAACGAAGACGTGAGCGTTGGTTTCGTTGGATTTGGAATAACGAGTAAAAAGTTATAGTCGTTTGAAGTACAGGGACTAAACTGTGAAGAAATTTATCACGAATAGGTCCCTGGCCGAAAATAACAGAAAAAGAAAAAACTAAAGGGCGAACGTTCGTTAACTAGTTCTTAAACAGAGAACGTTCTCTAAATAATAAACCTAACAAAAACCGGTTTTAAAAGAAAACCAGAGAAAACCTATAAAGTATAAAATAAACCGGACCGGGGGCGGTTTATACCGGTTCGGGCGGAAAACCAGCGGCGGCGGTGTTCTCCGGCGAGCGAGGCGAGGCAGCTCCGGCGAGCGCGGCGGGGCAGGGTGGCGCGGGGCGGCGGCGGCGAGCAGCAGAGGCGGGGCGGCGCGCGGCGAGGCAGCAGAGGCGGCAGCGAGGCGAGGCGGCGCGCGGCGAGGCAGCAGAGGGGCGCGGCGCGGCGGCTCCGGCGTCCGGCGATGGCGGCGGTTGCTGCGGCGAGAGGCGGGGAGGAGGGGGAGGCGGGGTCCGGGGCCGTCCTTATAAAGGCACGAGGCCGAGGCCTTCCTTGGGCGAGGGGAACGCGGAGTCCGGCCGGACTCCGGCGGCGGCGCTCCCGTGCGGGAGTCGGTCTCCCGAGGGAGATCGGGGACGGGGCGACGGCGAGCTGGGCTGGGCCGCGGCCTGGCAGGAGCTGGGCCGGCCCAGTCGGGGAAGGAGAGCTCTTTATTTTTTTAATAAACCTTTTTTTAGAGAACTTAAAATAATAAAAACAAAATAACTAAAAATATTATATAGGCATATAATATATCAAAATTTTCAGAAAAAGATTTTCTACGACATGAACATTTTTATAACCTCAAATAAAATCCACACAAATTCAGATAAAACAAAGAGTGCTACTGGTCTATTAAAATCCAACAAAAATTATTTTTTAAAAATACCAAAATGATTTCAAATAAATTTTTCTCCAATTTTCTATTGTAGGGAATCATGTTACCCTATTTTCCATATATTTTATTTTTGGAGGAAAATAATTTGAATAATACTCAAATAAATCCAAATTGAAAATTAAATTCCAAAAGGACTTGAAATTGATCCTTTGAAACTCCCAACTCATATTTCATAATTTGAAGAAGTCGTTTTATCTTCTCTCGTAAAAATCATTGAGTTGCATAAAGTTTCTGAATTGGAAAATATTTCCCAAATGAAATTCAAATATTTTCAACACCCCTTGTCATTTAAATAAATGGAAGAAGTCATGTCATCTTTTCTCTAGGGTTTCGTGATGAAAAAAAGTATTTGAATTCACGGAGAGCAAAATGCAAAAATGAAAGTTTGGGAAAGTCCTTTTATTCCCTCTCATTTAACTTTCAAAAAGTTTCGAATTTCACTCACTTTCAGACAATCAATCAAACAATCAATCAAATCTATCTTTTTATTATAACATTCCAAAATTTAGAATTTTGGGATGTTACACGAATGAGGCAATTGGACTATATTGCTTTAACACTTTCACTTAGCCACAGGAGTTTGATGGTGGGGCTACTATATAGCCCCTGGTACTTCTGCACTCGTCCGAATACGGGGCGCGTACGTACATGACCGGGAAACGGCCCTTCATTAATGCGGTGGAATCCTGAAGATTCTGCTGAGTCATCAAGTGGTTGACCAGTCTCTCGCTATATCATGACAGTCAGTTTTCGGCTTTCTCTACTGAGGTGCTCATCCGGATGAACCAGGGCACAATCGCAGTAGTTCTCTCAGTGCTACCTTAGCCGATATAGCAGAACGTAAGGTACCAAAACGTGCGAGCCGGGCAAACACAACATTTGACCAAAGACATGATTTGGAGCTGATGCATATAGGGCCAAACTCGCGACGCCGAACACTCTCTAAGGTGTTCGATCTTTATAACACATACCGGGTTGAACAATGCCCTTAATAATAAACCATGTGTGTCCAGGTATGTGCAATATCCTGACGTGGCCACATGCCAATAACGTTAGCATCCTTCTCGGTTGTGTAGAGTATCTGGAGGATGTGAGCAACAAGAGACAGTAAAAAAGGTTTACGCAGGGTCTTAATCTAAAAAGAAACCTTTTGGTGGGTCCCTGCTGCACGTCTATGCCTGTGTCCGTTGTGTCGTGTCCTGGACGGGTGTAGCATGATTGTCATCTGTAAAAGGGAAGAACTTAGGTGAAAGTTGTCATGCCAAAAAAAGAATTGGTTATTATCAATGAACTATCAAAATTCAAGATAAGTCAAGTTGAGCCGGGCTGGCCCTGATTACACGCGGGAAGCCCCTGGTACCGTCTAGGAGGGTTTGATCATCAGGCCAATCTCATGTATATGTAGTGGAGCGCCGGACTCGTCTAACCGTGTCCGTGGTCTTGACGACCTGTCATTTTTTTCTGGTTGGTGAGGTCGTTTAGTTCGCGGCTGTTAAAGCCGCCGCACCCTCTTCCGCACGTAAAAAATGTTCAGTATTTCCGCTAACTGTGATGATGCCATGTGGACAGGGCATCTTAAGCTTGAGAAAAGCATAATGTGGTATTGCATTAAAACGAGTGAAAGCCGTTCTTCCGAGTAGTTCTTGATAGCCACTTTGGAATGGAGCGACGTGGAAAGTTAACCTTTCGCTTCGGAAGTTATCGGGAGAACCGAATACAACCTCTAGCAGTAGAGAGCCCGTACAGCGGGCCTCTTGGCCTGGTATTACTCCCTTGAAGGTAGTATTACTGTGGCGTATTTGTGTCGGGTCTATCCCCATTTTGCGGACTGTGTCCTGATATATCAGATTTAGATCACTGCCGCCGTCCATGAGGACTCGTGTGAAATGGTACCCGTTTATTATTGGGTCTAACACCAAGGCCGCCAATCCTTCGTGTCGGATGCTTGTCGTGTGATCCCTACGATCAAAAGTGATCGGGCAGGCCAACCAGGGGCTGAACCTAGGGGTGACGGGCTCTATGGCGCGTGTGTCTCGAAGTGCATGTTTGCTTCTCCTCTTCGTCACATGGATCATGTTTACCATTTTAACCTCTAGTGGGAATTTTTTCTGTCCTCCAGTGCTTTGCTGGCGAGGTTCGTCCTCGTCTTTGCTTGGTGTCTCTTCCCCTTTGTGTTCGGCGTTTAGCTTACCGGCCTGCTTGAAGACCCAACATTCTCTGTGGGTGTGATTTGCAGGTTTGTCGGGGGTGCCGTGAATCTGACAGAGCTTGTCAAGAATCTTGTTTAGGCCGGATGGTCCTTCTCTGCTGCCTTCGAAAGGCTTTTTCCGCTGACCTGGTCGAGAGCCTCTAAATCCGATGTTTACTGCCGTATTATCTGGGCTACCTTCTTTATTTCGACGCTTGTTTTTGTTGCGTCATGGTTCTCCATTGCCATCCCTGACTTCAGATGTGCTTGGGTTGCTGGTGCTGCTACGGGCTAACTAGTTGTCTTCGCCCGCGCAAAAGCGGGTCATCAGGCTTGTTAGGGCTGCCATTGTTCTCGGTTTTTCTTGGTCGAGGTGTCTGGCGAGCCATTCGTCTCGGACGCTGTGTTTGAAAGCTGCTAAGGCTTCGGTGTCCGGATAGTCAACGATTTGGTTCTTCTTGGTGAGAAACCTGTTCCAAAGCTTTCGGGCAGACTCTTCGGACTGTTGGATTATATGACTTAAATCGTCTGCATCCGGAGGTCAGACGTAAGTCCCTTGAAAATTAACCCGAAAAGCGTCCTCGAGCTCCTCCCAACTTCCAGTTGAGTTTTTGGGGAGGCTTTTCAACCAGTGTCGAGCTGGTCCTTTAAGCTTGAGGGACAAGTATTTAATGGCATGGAGATCGTCTCCGCGAGCCATATGGATATCGAGGATAAAGTCCTTGATCTAGACTCCAGGGTCTGTGGTCCCGTCGTACGCCTCTATGTTCACTGGTTTGAATCCTTCTGGGAATTCGTGATCCAACACCTCATCTGTGAAACATAGGGGGTGTGCGGCACCCCTGTATTGGGATATTCCATGGTGTTCGGACGGTTGTAGTATTCAGTTTTGATGTTGTGCTGAAGCGCGCTTCCTAGATCCATAAATGGATCTGGTCGTATCGGATTTTTGGCGCAAGTTCTCACGTAGATCGTGTGTTGACTTATGTGCGACTTTGTTAGCCGCTCTATCGCGGTCAGAAGGTGGTGGATCCGGTCGGTTGGCCGTATCATTTTTCGTCTGCGTGGGCTCTAAGGCCTCATCGTCGATTTCAGGTAATAGCTTGCGCTTTGGATAGCTATTTGTGTGGTAACTTCCACCATACTTTGTTTCGTTGACGAGCACTTTGTTCCACTTGCTGTTGAGCGTATCTTGTGCGGACTTAAGCCTTTGTTTCTGCTTCTTCAGACTCCTCGTCGTGGCAATAAGCCTTCTGCGGAGGTTCTCTTGCTCCAAGTGCGTTTCTGGGATGATGTGTGCATCTTCGTCCGGACTATTTTCCTCCCCAAACGGGGTTTGATGAGGTTTATCCTTGGCATCACCGTGTTTGGACGCCGGATTCGCACTAGGTTCGCTGTTTGCATCTTCGTCGTGCTCTGCCACCGGGGTGATGTGGTCATTGTTTCTTCTAGAGTCGACTGGACTGTTATTTCCTCTTGCGTTGTTATCGCTGTTTTTGCTATGGCGGGACTTAGAGCGGCGCCGCTGACGTCGGCGCTTGGGTTGCTTGGAGGGGGCATCCTCCGCTGTCTCTTCGCCATTGCCGTCTTTGGGTATATCCACCATGTATATGTCATGTGATGAAGTTGTTGTCCAGCGCCCTGTGGGCGCTGGTTCCTGTTCGTCTCCTGCATCTTTGTTCATGCCGTCGATGTCTTTGGAGTCAAAGTTGAGCATGTCGGTTAAGTCGTCGACAGTGGCTACCAAGTGGGTGGTGGGTGGGCAGCGAATTTCTTTGCCGTCTGCATCCCATTCTAGCCGGACATAGTTTGGCCAAGGTTCTCCTGACAGGGAGAGAGGCCTTAATGAATTTAGCACATCATCGAAAGGCGAGTGCTGAAAGATATCCGCGGAGGTGAACTCCATGATCGGCGCCCGGTCGGGTTCGACGGGCACGGATGGAAGCGGCTCGGAGTCCGTGGCCGGAGATGAATCCAGTGGTTCGGCGACACGGCTCTCGTAAGGGGTGAAGTCAGCATCCGGATCTATCGCCAGTGAGAGCGCGACCTCCATTGCGGGGCCTATCCCTCCGCTCTCGGATGGCGCGATTTGCTCTGGATTGACGGCCGGAGTAGTTGCAGATGCTATCTCCCGAATACTGTCCGATGGTAGAGTTATGTCATGCTCGGCGTGACTATGCGGCGCACCTGACACAGGCTCGAATCCGTCAAAGATCAAGTCTTCGCGGATGTCGGCAGTGTAGTTCAAGTTTCCGAATCTGACCTGGTGGCTAGGGGCGTAGTTCTTGATCTGCTCCAGATGGCCAAGCAAATTGGCCCGCAGTGCGAAACTACCGAATACAAGGATCTGTCCGGGGAGAAAAACCTCACCCTGGACCGCATCGCTACCGATGATCGAAGGAGCCATCAAGCCATATGGTGACGACACAGTGGAAATCTCAATGAAAGCACCAATGTCGGTGTCAAAACTGGCGGATCTCAGGTAGGGGTCTCGAACTGTGCGTCTAAGGCGGATGGTAACAGGAGGCAGGGGACAAGATGTTTACCCAGGTTCGGGCCCTCTCGATGGAGGTAATGCCCTATGTCCTGCTTGATTGTTCTTGATGATATAAGTATTACAAGAGTTGATCTACCACGAGATCGTAGAGGCTAACCCTAGAAGCTAGCCTATGGTATGATTGTATGTTGTCCTACGGACTAAACCCTCCGGTTAATATAGACACCGGAGGGGACTAGGGTTACACAAGGTCGGTTACAAGGGAGGAGATTCACATATTCGTATTGCCTAGCTTGCCTTCCACACCAAGGAGAGTCCCATCCGGACACGGGACGAAGTCTTCAATCTTGTATCTTCATAGTCCAACAGTCCGGCCAAAGGGTATAGTCCGGCTGTCCGGAGACCCCCTAATCCAAGACTCCCTCAATGGACACTTCTATGTCGTCGTAGCTTGTGTGATAGAAGACTCCCTCCTTAAGCTCTACAAATATATCTGAATCATCCTCACATCCAGGATCTAGGTCCCGAATATGATTCTCTGGCTGCGGAGTAGGGTTGTAGATCCCCATGGCGGCCTTCCGCCATTCCTGTTAAAGGTGGTCGGTTTGAGTCCAATTAGTTAAGGCTTAAGATGAGGATCGGATAAGATTCTGGATTGAAAGCTTACCCAGCTAGGGCGGTTGTACATGGAGAATCTGTTCCGGCACTTAAGATGAGTGAATTATTCTTTCTCCCCTTTATAAAGATTCACCATCATGGCAGCTAGGGCGGCAAAGTCATCCGGACCCTTACGCCCGTAGCGAGATGTATCATCCTCCCCGTTGTAGTTCCACATGGGGAGTCCTCTGGATTGGAGTGGCTGGATGCCTCGTGTTATGGAAATTGCCATGACCTCGATCATGGATAGTCCGGATTGGGCGAGTATTTTTATCTTGTCCATTAACATCTTGACTTCCGCGCTATCTTCCTCCTCGAGGCTCCGAGGGCGCCAGCTATGGCGTTTCTTTAGTGGAGCGCTGGAAAACTCAGGAAGGCCCATTCGGACTGGGTCAGGGAGGGCGACGTCTTCAATATAAAACCACTCCGAGGGCCACTCCTCGGACGCCTTCTTCGGCGTGCCGGACAGGTATCCGGTTCTGGCTATGCGCCATATCTCTGCGCCGCCCACCTTGAATATGGGTCCCTTTTGGGAGCGAGTGACAAGGCAGAACAGTTTTCTCCATAACTTAAAGTGGGCCTCACAGCCTAGGAACAGCTCGCAAAGAGCGACGAAGCCCGCTATCGGTGTCAAAACCGGCGGATCTCGGGTAGGAGGTCCCGAACTGTGCATCTAAGGTGGATGGTAAAAGGAGGTAGGGGGCAAGATGTTTACCCAGGTTCAGGCCCTCTTGATGGAGGTAATACCCTACATCCTCCTTGATTGTTCTTGATGATGTAAGTATTACAAGAGTTGATCTACCACGAGATCGTAGAGGCTAACCCTAGAAGCTAACCTATGGTATGATTGTATATTGTCCTATGGACTAAACCCTCCGGTTTATATAGACACCGGAGGGGATTAGGGTTACACAAGGTTGGTTACAAGGGAGGAGATCTACATATCCGCATTGCCTAGCTTGCCTTCCATGCCAAGGAGTGTCCCATCCGGACACGGGACGAAGTCTTCAATCTTGTATCTTCATAGTCCAACAGTCCGGCCGAAGGGTATAGTCCGGCTGTCCGGAGACCCCCTTATCCAGGACTCCCTTAGTAGCCCCTGAACCATGCTTCAATGACATGAGTCTGGCGCGCAACATTGTCTTCGGCATTGCAAGGCGGGTTCCTCCTCCGAATACTCCATAGTAGATTTTGAACTCAAGGATAGTGTCCGGCTCTGCAAAAGAAATTCCACATACCACCGTAGAGAGAATAATATTTCCACAAATCTAATCTGCAGACATGTTCTGACAGCACGACATCATGTCATGGCCTAGTTATTATTCAAATCGTTTTTCTCAACCAGCACCGCACATATCGCGAGGCGGTTTTCTTGACGCGTCTTGTCAAAGCAGAGATCGTGTCCCCCTTATTACGGGATTCTCATCAATACAGAGGTGGGTAACCCAACCGCGCCATCAATTACGGCGCTTGGGGAATAAGCGATTTTACCAGGCAAGTGGGGAGGCGCATCGCCTCTTTTGTCCTTATAAAGGGATTAGGATTCACTCTTTTCACCCACGTCTTCTTCCTCCTTGCTTACCCATTCTTGCACACTCGAGCTCCAGCACCTAAGTTTGCGTCTTTCTTCCCAAACCACTCCAAGCATGTCCGGAACAGGAGGCAAGTGGATGGTCTCCTCCGTCACGGAAGAGAACATCACAAAGTTATGGGAAGCCGGATATCTGGCCGCGGATATCGCACACCGGCTTCCAGATGCAGGGCAAATCATCCCTACGCCCGAACCCCATGAGAGGGTAGTTTTTCTCACCCACTTCGTCCGCAGACTGGGATTTCCCCTTCACCTGTTCATCCGCTGGCTCATGTTCCACTACGGGCTGGATTTTCATGATCTGGCCCCCAATTTCATCCTCAACATCTCGGCATTTATCGTCGTGTGCGAGGCCTTCCTCCGCATCAGGCCCCACTTCGGCCTATGGCTGAAAACCTTCAATGTCAAACCAAAGGTGGTGGTCGTCCAGCAAGCAGAGTGCGGAGGCGCCATGGTGTGCAAAATGCCCAACGTCACCTGGCTAGAAGGCTCCTATGTGGAGACCATAAAGGGGTGGCAATCGGGGTGGTTCTACATCACCGAGCCGCACGACACCAACTGGGTGGCGGCCCCCAAATTTCGATCCGGAATCCCCACGCGGCTCACTTCCTGGAAAGAGAAGGGCCTGTCCTGGGGTTCTTGGGTAGAGCTGACTGGATGCCAGACCTGTATCAAGAACATGATGAGCAAGAAACTCAAGCTCGTCAACATGGTCCAGGTCATGCTCTTCCGCCGGATTCTCCCGTGTCAATGACGGACATTCGATTTGTGGGAGTTCGACCCGGCCCAGCACCAAACGCTGCGAGAGCTCTTCGACACGATGCACGAGGACGCCTGGAGGGTGCTGTTCAAAGGCGCCGAGGTACCTCCTTCCCTCACCGAGGACCACGGACTCAGCGCAAAGCGCCGTGCTAATCCGGTAAGTTTTTTGTATCTCGCAGGGTATTTATTTGCCCCGGTTAAATGATGTGCGGGATCTAAGTTCTCATACCATTGACAGGACTGGATAAAGATAGCAGAGCAGCTCGATTGCCCAGCCCCTCTGCCTGAAGATCCTGCAGATGCTCTCTTGACGGAGATGCTGACTCTGACACCTTACGAGGTGCCGGCGAAGAAGACCAAGAAGAAGGTCACGGGGACCCGAAAGGGTCTCCGGCGCAAGGTTGTATCGGACTCATCGTCCGATGACTTCGACGCGCCCTCCTCCCATAAAAATGAGGAGGAGGAAAGTTCTCTCCCCCCGACCGGAGGAGACAAGAGAAGGAAGGCCGACCCAACCGGGGAGGCCGAAGGGTCCAAGAAGGGAAGGACCCTCCCTCCGGACTGCTCCACGACGGCCACCGACAGCGGCGAAGTGGCTACCCAGGGTCAAGCCCCTGGCGAAGTCATAAGTATCCGAACACAATAGTAATTCGTGGTATGTTTTATTATACCGCTTCTCCTCATGCCGAACATGATTATGCAGTCCGTTCCGAGCTCATCTCGACGTTTCCTCGTCGAGCGGCTCATTGGACTCGTCGAATATGAACAGTGGTTCTCTTCCGACCGCTTCCACCCCTCGCCCTACGGACAACGTTGCAGTGTTGTCTCGAAAGGCACCGAGCCAAGGGGAGGTGGTCCTGGGGGCGCCGCGAGGCGGCCTCCCGGACCCGGGGTACAAAGGGAGCGAAACTCCCACGAGCTCCGAGTTTGGCCCCCGGCTGAACACTACGCCGGAACCTTCGATGGTTCCGGACTCCGGCAAGCGATCTCCCGTAAAGGGGGGCCAACCGCCCGTGCCGGTGTCCTATGTCCATCCAGAGGCACCGGACATCTTGCTGGAAGCGCTTCGCAGTGCTTCCATCGATGAAGAGCACCGCTCTATCATGAGTGCGGTGATCGAGAATGTTCAGTCCGCCAAGAACGGACTGAACGAAGCTTGCGCTAGCCTCCTAACAGGGTTTGAGGTAAGCAATCAAAAAATATATAAGAAAATATTACCGCATAGATAGTAGCCCCTGATGCTCTGTTCGGCGTCCGAGAAGAGAGGTCGAATAGAGGATCAAATGATGACCCAGGAGTCTAATAAGAATATGTCTATGTGTAAGTGCAGGCTTCCCTGCTGGCCGCTGCCGCATGTACTACGGAGGTCTTTGCACTGAAGCAGGACCTGGAGAGGTCCGAGAACGAGTTTGTCCTTACCAAGAGGCAGCTCGTGGAGAACAAAGGTAAGCAATACCTTGTCTACGCTTTGGAAAAGAATTTCGGTTGTAAAATAATAGGATCATCATGAATTTGCCAGGGGCCATGACCGAGGTGGCGACCCTGAAGAAGTCGTTGTCCGAGGCCGAAGACAAAGCGGCCAAGGAGTGCATCAAGCGGGAGAAGCAAGAAGCCCGAGTGGGCGAGGTGCAGCAAGAGCTCGAGTCTCTCGCCAAAAAACATGAGTCCTTGGAGCTTGACTCTAAGACGCGAGAGCCTGAGCTCGCGTAGGCGCTTGAAAGCGCCCGGAGCGCCAAGGCTGAAGCCCACAAGGCCTTCCAGGAAATTGATGCGGTGAAGAAGATAGCAGCGGGTAAGGTATTCATTATGCAAAGAAAGCATGTGAAGGACACTTTCCTTTTTCTTACCCGAGTTCAGAGCTCTCCAGGAGCATTCGCAGATCTTCCCCGCACTGTACTGGATGCCGCGGAGTTTTACCAGGCTGAGGAGGGGAGCTCGACGGAGAAGTTGTTCTGGTCTCAGTATACTGGGACCGAACACCCAATGCCCTTGAGCGACCAGCTGAAGCAATTGGTCAAGCTTCACAAGGCGGCCGAATAGGCCATGAGGGGCCGTATAGTCCGGGTGTGGCCTGGCGAGCCCCTGTCCGGCAGCTACTTCGGTCTGGTGAGGCGGCTTGTGGAGGCCTGCCCACGGCTTGAAGTGATAAAGCGGTTCGTCTGCATCGAGGGTGCGCGTAGGGCTTTTGCTCAGGCGAAGGTGCACTGGGCGAAGCTGGACGCCGTGAAGCTGGTGAAGGAGGGGCCGCCGGAGGGCAAGGAGCATCGTCGCCCCGAGATGTATTATGAGAGTGTCCTAAAGGGTTCCCGCCTTGTGGCGGATGAATGTGCCAGGGATGTAATTTTTGAATGAACATGCTCATGTGATCATGTAATGTGAGACAAGTTCATCTGCGCTATGCAATGCTTTTTGAAATTTAAAATATTACCTTCTGTGCGGCCGTTAATAACATCTGAGAGTTGGCCAGTCGTCAGCTTCTGCCCCCATGTAACTAGTACTGGGGTGTTTGGGATAAACCTGAGCACTCTTTACCCCAATTTTGGGTCCTTCAAGGGAGGTGTTCAGTGCAACGAACCAGGCAATCGAACTATAAGGCTTTATCACTCTCACTTAGCCATAGAAGTCTACAATTTTAAACTTTGGCAAAGCCCTTACTGTTCAGAAGGCCGAATTTGGGGCACTATACACGCCTAAGCCGGGTAAGGGCGACTCCTCGCCCGAAGCGGAAAAAGTCTTTAAGGACTTGATGAAGGAAATATGCCCTAGAGGCAATAATAAAGTTATTATTTATTTCCTTATTTCATGATAAATGTTTATTATTCATGCTAGAATTGTATTAACCGGAAACATAATACATGTGTGAATACATAGACAAACAGAGTGTCACTAGTATGCCTCTACTTGACTAGCTCGTTGATCGAAGATGGTTATGTTTCCTAGCCATAGACATGAGTTGTCATTTGATTAACGGGATCACATCATTAGGAGAATGATGTGATTGACTTGACCCATTCCATTAGCTTAGCACTTGATCGTTTAGTTTGTTGCTATTGCTTTCTTCATAACTTATACATGATCCTGTGACTATGAGATTATGCAACTCCCGTTTACCGAAGGAACACTTTGTGTGCTACCAAACGTCACAACGTAACTGGGTGATTATAAAGGTGCTCTACAGGTGTCTCCGAAGGTACTTGTTGGGTTGGGTATTTCGAGATTAGGATTTGTCAATCCGATTGTCGGAGAGGTATCTCTGGGCCCTCTCAGTAATGCACATCACTTAAGCCTTGCAAGCATTGCAACTAATAAGTTAGTTGCGGGATGATGTATTACGGATCGAGTAAAAGAGACTTGCCGGTAACGAGATTGAACTAGGTATTGAGATACCGACGATCGAATCTCGGGCAAGTAACATACCGATGACAAAGGGAACAACGTACGTTGTTATGCGGTCTGACCGATAAAGATCTTCGTAGAATATGTGGGAGCCAATATGAGCATCCAGGTTCCGCTATTGTTTATTGACCGGAGACGTGTCTCGGTCATGTCTACATAGTTCTCGAACCCGTAGGGTCCGCACGCTTAATGTTTCGATGACAGTTATATT
This sequence comes from Triticum aestivum, assembly GCF_018294505.1. Lineage (NCBI taxonomy): Eukaryota > Viridiplantae > Streptophyta > Magnoliopsida > Poales > Poaceae > Triticum > Triticum aestivum. The sequence goes on along the minus strand of NC_057800.1, from coordinate 685,301,842 downwards.
ATGAGTTTATGAGTTTTGATGCACCTAAGGAGTTCGGAGTCCCGGATGAGATCGGGGACATGACGAGGAGTCTCGAAATGGTCGAGACGTAAAGATCGATATATTGGACAACTATATTCGGACATCGGAAAGGTTCCGAATGATTCAGGTATTTTTCGGAGTACCGGAGAGTTACGGGAATTCGCCGGGGAGTATATGGGCCTTATTGGGCCATACGGGAATAAAGGAGAGAGGCCAAAAGGAAGGAGGCGCGCGCCCCCCCCTCTGGTCCGAATTGGACAAGGGGTGCAGCCCACTTTTCCTTGTTCCTCTCCCCCTCTTTCCTTCTCTCCTACTCCAACAAGGGAAGGAGGAGTCCTACTCCCGGTGGGAGTAGGACTCCCCCCTTGGCGCGCCCTCCTCCTAGGTCGGCCGCCTCCCTCCCTTGCTCCTTTATATACGGGGGCAGGGGCACCCCAAAGACACAACAGTTGCTCATTGATCTCTTAGCCGTGTGCGGTGCCCCCTCCACCATAGTCCTCAATAATATTGTAGTGGTGCTTAGGCGAAGCCCTGCGACAGTAGAACATCAAGATCGTCACCACACCGTCGTGCTGACGGAACTCTTCCCCGACATTCTACTGGATCGGAGTCCGGGGATCGTCATCGAGCTGAACGTGTGCTAGAACTCGGAGGTGTCGTAGTTTCGGTGCTTGATCGGTCGGGCCGTGAAGACGTACGACTACATCAACCGCGTTGTGCTAACGCTTTCGCTTTCGGTCTACGAGGGTACGTAGACAACACTCTCCCCTCTCATTGCTATGCATCGCCATGATCTTGCGTGTGCGTAGGAATTTTTTTGAAATTGCTACATTCCCCAACAGTGGCATCCGAGCCAGGTTTTATGCGTTGATGTTGTGCATGAGTAGAACACAAGTGAGTTGTGGGTGATATAAGTCATACTGCTTACCAGCATGTCATACTTCGGTTCGGCGGTATTGTTGGATGAAGTGGCCCGGACCGACATTACGCGTACGCTTACGTGAGACTGGTTCTACCGACGTGCTTTGCACACAGGTGGCTGGCGGGTGTCAGTTTCTCCAACTTTAGTTGAACCAAGTGTGGCTACGCCCGGTCCTTGCGAAGGTTAAAACAGCACCAACTTGACAAACTATCGTTGTGGTTTTGATGCGTAGGTAAGAACGGTTCTTGCTAAAGCCCGTAGCAGCCACATAAAACTTCCAACAACAAAGTAGAGGACGTCTAACTTGTTTTTGCAGGGCATGTTGTGATGTGATATGGTCAAGACATGATGCTAAATTTTATTGTATGAGATGATCATGTTTTGTAACCGAGTTATCGGCAACTGGCAGGAGCGATATGGTTGTTGCTTTATTGTATGCAATGCAATTGCGCTGTAATGCTTTACTTTATCACTAAGCGGTAGCGATAGTCGTGGAAACATAAGATTGGCGAGACGAAAAGGATGCTACGATGGTGATCAAGATGTCGCGCCGGTGACGATGGTGATCATGACTGTGCTTCGGAGATGGAGATAACAAGCACAAGATGATGATGGCCATATCATATCACTTATATCAATTGCATGTAATGTTTATCTTCTTATCTTGCTTTGATTGACGGTAGCATTATAAGATGATGTCTCACTAAATTTCAAGATAAAGTGTTCTCCCTGAGTATGCACCGTTGCCAAAGTTCGTCGTGCCCAGACACCACGTGATGATCGGGTGTGATAAGCTCTACGTCCATCTACAACGGGTGCAAGCCAGTTTTGCACACGCAGAATACTCAGGTTAAACTTGACGAGCCTAGCATATGCAGATATGGCCTCGGAACACTGAGACCGAAAGGTCGAGCGTGAATCATATAGTAGATATGATCAACATAGTGATGTTCACCATTGAAAACTACTCCATTTCACGTGATGATCGGTTATGGTTTAGTTGATTTGGATCACGTGATCACTTAGAAGATTAGAGGGATGTCTTTCTAAGTGGGAGTTCTTAAGTAATATGATTAATTGAACTTTAATTTATCATGAACTTAGTCCTGATAGTATTTGTATATCTATGTTGTAGATCAGTAGCTCGCGTTATTGCTTCCCTATGTTTTATATGTGTTCCTAGAGAAAACTAAGTTGAAAGATGATAGTAGAAATGATGCGGACTGGGTCCGTGATATGAGGTTTATCCTCATTGCTGCACAGAAGAATTATGTCTTTAATTCACCGCTAGGTGACTGACCTATTGCAGGAGCAGATACAGACGTTATGAACGTTTGGCTAGCTCAATATGATGACTACTTGATAGTTTAGTGCACCATGCTTAACAGCTTAGAATCAGGATTTCAAAGACGTTTTGAACATCATGGACCATATGAGATGTTCCAGGAGTTGATGTTAATATTTCAAGTAAATACCCGAGTTGAGAGATATGAAGTCTCCAACAAGTTCTATAGCTAAAAGATGGAGGAGAATAGCTCAAGCAGTGAGCATGTGCTCAAATTTTCTGGGTACTACAATCGCTTGAATCAAGTGGGAGTTAATCTTCCAGATAAAATAGTGATTGACAGAATTCTCTAGTCACCATCACCAAGTTAGTAGAACTTCGTGATGAACTATAATATGCAAGGGATAACGGAAACGATTCTCAAGCTCTTCGTGATGCTGAAATCGACGAAGGTAGAAATCAAGAAAAGCATCAAGTGTTGATGGTAAACAAAAATCACTAGTTTCAAGTAAAGGGACAAAGGGAAGAAAGGGGAACTTCAAGAAGAACAGCAAGCAAGTTGCTGCTCAAGTGAAAAAACCCAAGTCTGGACATAAGCCTGAAACTGAGTGCTTCTACTGCAAAGGGACTGGTCACTGGAAGCGGAACTACCCCAAGTAATTGGCGGATAAGAAGGATGGCAAAGTGAACAAAGGTATATTTGATATACAGATTATTGATGTGTATATTACTAGTGTTCATAGCAACCCCTCGGTATTTGATACTGGTTCAGTTGCTAAGAGTAGTAACTCGAAACGGGAGTTGCAGAATGAACAGAGACTAGTTAAGGGTGAAGTGACGATGTGTGTTGGAAGTAGTTCCAAGATTGATATGATCATCATCACACACTCCCTATACTTTCGGGATTAGTGTTGAACCTAAATAAGTGTTATTTGGTGTTTGCGTTGAGCATGAATATGATTTGATCATGTTTATTGCCATACGGTTATTCATGTAAGTTAGAGAATAATTGTTGTTCTGTTTACATGAATAAAACCTTCTATGGTCATAACCCAATGAAAATGGTTTGTTGGATCTCGATCATGGTGATACACATTTTTATAATATTGAAGCCAAAAGATGCAGAGTTAATAATGATAGTGCAACTTATTTGTGGCACTGCCGGTCAGGTTATATTGGTGTAAAGCGCATGAAGAAAATCCATGCTGATGGGATTTTGGAATCACTTGATTATGAATCAGTTGATGCTTGCGAACCATGCCTCATGGGCAAGATGACTAAGACTCCGTTCTCCGGAACAATGGACCGAGCAACAGATTTGTTGGAAATCATGCATACTGATGTATGTGGTCCGATGAATATTGAGGCTCGCGGCAGGTATCATTATTTTCTGATCTTCACAGATGATTTGAGCAGATATGAGTATATCTACTTGATGAAACACAAATCTGAAACATTTGAAAAGTTCAAAGAATTTCAGAGTGAAGTGGAGAATCATCATAACAAAAATAAAAGTATCTACGATATGATCGCAGAAGTAAAATATTTGAGTTACGAGTTTGGCCTTTAGTTAAAACAATGTGAAAAAGTTTCACTACTCACGCCACCTGGAACACCATTACAGCGTAATGGTGTGTCCGAACATCGTAACCGTACTTTATTAGATATGGTGCGATCTATGATGTCTCTTACCAAATTACCACTATCGTTTTGGGGTTGTGCATTAGAGACAGCTACATTCACATTAAATAGGGCACCATCTAAATCTGTTGAGACGACACCGTATGAACTATGGTTTGGCAAGAAACCTAAGCTATCGTTTCTGAAAGTTTGAGGTTGCAATGCTTATGTGAAAAAGTTTCAACCTGATAAGCTCAAACCCAAATCGGAGTAGTGCATCTTCATAGGATACCCAATAGAAAATGTTGGGTACACCTTCTATCACAGATCCGAAGGCAAGATATTCATTGCTGAGAATGGATCCTTTCTAGAGAAGGAGTTTCTCTCAAAAGAAGTGAGTGGGAGGAAAGTAGAACTTGATGAGGTAACTGTACCTGCTCCCTTATTGGAAAGTAGTTCATCACAGAAATCTGTTCCTGTGACTACTACACCAATTAGTAAGGAAGCTAATGATGATGATCATGTAAACATCAGATCAAGTTACTACCGAACCTTGTAGGTAAACCAGAGTGAGATCCGCACCAGAGTGGTACGATAATCCTATTCTGGAGGTCATGTTACTTGACCATGACGAGCCTATGAACTATGAGCAAGCGATGATGAGCCCAGATTCCACGAAATGGCTTGAGGCCATAAAATCTGAGATGGGATTCATGTATGAGAACAAAGTGTGGACTTTGGTTGACTTGCCCGATGATCAGCAAGCGATAAAAAATAAATGGATCTTCAAGAGGAAGACGGACGGTGATAGTAGTGTTACTATCTACAAAGCTAGAATTGTCGCAAAAGGTTTTCGACAAGTTCAGGGTGTTGACTACGATGAGAGTTTCTCACTCGTATCTATGCTTAAGTCTGTCCGAATCATGTTAGCAATTGCCGCATTTTATGAAATCTGGCAAATGGATAAACAAAACTGCATTCCTTAATGGATTTATTAAAGAAGAGTTGTATATGATGCAACCAGAAGGTTTTGTCAATCCTAAAGGTGCTAACAAAATATGCAAGCTCCAGCGATCCATCTATGGACTGGTGCAAGCATCTCGGAGTTGGAATATACGCTTTGATAAGTTGATCAAAGCATATAGTTTTATACAGACTTGCGATGAAGCATGTATTTATAAGAAAGTGAGTGGGAGCACTACATCATTTCTGATAAATATATGTGAATGACATATTGTTGATCGGAGATAATGTAGAATTATTCTGCAAAGCATAAAGGAATTTTTTAAAGGAGTTTTTCAAAGAAAGACCTCGGTGAAGCTGCTTACATATTGAGCATCAAGATCTATAGAGATAGATCAAGATGCTTGATAAGTTTTTCAATGAGTACATACCTTGACAAGATTTTGAAGTAGTTCAAAATGGAACAGTCAAAGAAGGAATTCTTGCCTGTGTTACAACGTGTGAAGTTGAGTAAGACTCAAAACCCGACCTCGGCAGAAGATAGAGAGACAATGAAAGTCATTCCCTATGCCTCAACCATAGGTTCTATAAAGTATGCCATGCTGTGTACCAGACCTATTGTATACCCTGCCCTGAGTTTGGCAAGGGAGTACAATAGTGATCTAGGAGTAGATCACTGGACATTGGTCAAAATTATCCTTACTGGAATAAGGATATGTTTCTCGATTATGGAGGTGACAAAAGGTTCGCCGTAAAGGGTTACGTCGATGCAAGTTTTGACACTGATCCAGATGACTCAAAGTCTCAATCTGGATACATATTGAAAGTGGGCGGAATTACCTAGAGTAGCTTAGTGCAGAGCATTGTTGACATAGAAATTTGCAAAATACTTACGGATCTGAATGTGGCAGACCTGTTGACTAAACTTCTCTCACAAGCAAAACATGATCACACCCTAGTACTCTTTGGGCGCTAATCACATAGCGATGTGAACTAGCTAGATTATTGAATCTAGTAAACCCTTTGGGTGTTGGTCACATGACGATGTGAACTATGGGTGTTAATCACATGGTGATGTGAACTATTGATGTTAAATCACATGGCGATGTGAACTAGATTATTGACTCTAGTGCAAGTGGGAGACTGAAGGAAATATGTCCTAGAGGCAATAATAAAGTTATTATTCATTTCCTTATTTCATGATAAATGTTTATTATTCATGCTGGAATTGTATTAACCGGAAACATAATACATGTGTGAATACATAGACAAGCAGAGTGTCACTAGCATGCCTCCACTTGACTAGCTCATTGATCGAAGATGGTTATGTTTCCTAGCCATAGACATGAGTTGTCATTTGATTAACGGGATCACATCATTAGGAGAATGATGTGATTGACTTGACCCATTCCATTAGCTTAGCACTTGATCATTTAGTTTGTTGCGATTGCTTTCTTCATAACTTATACATGTTCCTATGACTATGAGATTATGCAACTCCCATTTACCGGAGGAACACTTTGTGTGCTACCAAACATCACAACGTAACTGGGTGATTATAAAGGTGCTCTACAGGTGTCTCCGAAGGTACTTGTTGGTTGGCGTATTTCGAGATTAGGATTTGTCACTCCGATTGTCGGAGAGGTATCTCTGGGCCCTCTCGGTAATGCACATCACTTAAGCCTTGCAAGCATTGCAACTAATAAGTTAGTTGCGGGATGATGTATTACGGATCGAGTAAAAGAGACTTGCCGATAACGAGATTGAACTAGGTATTGAGATACCGACGATCGAATCTCGAGCAAGTAAACATACCGATGACAAAGGGAACAACGTATGTTGTTATGCGGTCTGACCGATAAAGATCTTCGTAGAATATGTGGGAGCCAATATGAGCATCCAGGTTCTGCTATTGGTTATTGACCGGAGATGTGTCTCGGACATGTCTACATAGTTCTCGAACTTGTAGGGTCCGCACGCTTAAGGTTTCGATGACAGTTATATTATGAGTTTATGAGTTTTTATGTACCGAAGGAGTTCGGAGTCCTGGATGAGATCGGGGACATGACGAGGAGTCTCGAAATGGTCGAGACGTAAAAATCGATATATTGGACGACTATATTCGGACATCGGAAAGGTTCCGAGTGATTCAGATATTTTTCGGAGTACCAGAGAGTTACGGGAATTCGCCGGGGAGTATATGGGCCTTATTGGTCCATACGGGAATAGAGGAGAGAGGCCAAAAGGAAGGAGGCGCGCGCCCCCCCCCCCCTCTAGTCCGAATTGGACAAGGGGTGCAGCCCACTTTTCCTTGTTCCTCTCCCCCTCTTTCCTTCTCTCCTACTCCAACAAGGGAAGGAGGAGTCTTACTCCCGATGGGAGTAGGACTCCCCCCTTGGCGCGCCCTCCTCCTAGGCCGGCCGCCTCCCTCCCTTGCTCCTTTATATATGGGGGCAGGGGGGCACCCTAGAGACACAACAGTTGAGCATTGATCTCTTAGCCGTGTGCGGTGCCCCCCTCCACCATAGTCCTCGATAATATTGTAGTGGTGCTTAGGCAAAGCCCTTCGACAGTAGAACATCAAGATCGTCACCACACCGTCGTGCTAACGGAACTCTTCCCCGACATTTTGCTGGATCGGAGTCCGGGGATCGTCATCGAGCTGAACTTGTGCTAGAACTCGAAGGTGCTGTAGTTTCGGTGCTTGATCGGTCGGGCCATGAAAACGTACGACTACATCAACTGCGTTGTGCTAACGCTTCCACTTTCGGTCTACGAGGGTACATAGACAACACTCTCCCCTCTCGTTTCTATGCATCACCATGATCTTGCGTGTGCGTAGAATTTTTTTTGAAATTGCTACGTTCCCCAACACTTGAGACCTCTCGAACAGCGACCAGTCTCTCGCCTTATCATGACAGTCAGTTTTCTGCTTTGTCTACTAAGGTGCTCGTCCAGAAGAACCGGGACACAACCGCAGTAGTTCTCCCACCGCTACCTTAGCCAATATAGCGGAACGTAAGGTACCAAAGCATGCGAGCTGGGCAAACCCAACTATTGACCCAAGACATGATTCGGAGCTGATGCATATAATGCTATAAGTTCGGGGTGCCGAACTGTCGAAAGTGTTCGGACTTTTCACGCCGTATTGTGGGGTAAACGAAAGCCCCTGGCATACTGACTGTACCCGAACGTACGGGTGTGGATTGTCGTAAATGGACATATAAGAGAAAAAAAGGATAAATAACGTGATAATAGACTAATGCTATGCATTGTTATTTAAATAATACGTCGAAGCATACTGGTACAAGTAGTGCAATAAGCAGAAAGTGGGACAATTCGAAATGACCTATTCCAGGGCAAGCTGCGCATGGATAGTAAAGAGCGGGTATATCAATTATTATTAGAGACCACCTGGGGGTTCCCGTGTTCGTCTTAGCTTCTTGCCGCCTTGGTTGTTCCTTCCCGTAATGTGTCCGGCAATCGTACTACCGGAAAGGGCTTCTAGAGAGTTGGGCCCTGAAAGAGAAAATAAATGATAAAGGTATACAGCCCCTAGGGCGGTTAAGCCGCATTGCGGGACGTGCCCTGATCGTGCCCCCGCCTATGTCCATGGTATTTTCAGTGCGTAGTTATGTACGCGCGGCACGGATTTCGTCGCTTGACTGGGACTGGGATGGGGGCCGAATTGCTAGGCGAGCTCTGAACGTGCCAGGCGATCATGTTGCAGTTTATTTCGGACTCGCTTGAAGGTGTCCGGGGGCTGTAACGCAGAATTAATGGTTTTCCTTAAAAGGTTGCTTTGTGCTTTTGCTGCAAGGGACATAGTGTGCTCTTCTGTGTGGAGCGAGCGTTCTGTGTTTCCATTTACTGTTATGACCCCCCTAGGTCCTGGCATCTTGAGCTTGAGGTATGTGTAATGCGGTACTGCATTAAATTTTGCAAATGTTGTTCGTCCGAGCAGTGCATGATAGCCACTGCGAAACGGGACAATATCGAAGATTAACTCCTCGCTTCGGAAGTTGTCCGGTGATCTGAACACCACTTCCAGTGTGATTGAGCCTGTGCAATGGGCCTCTACACCTGGGATGACACCTTTAAAGGTGGTTTTGATGGGCTTGATCCTCGAGGGATCGATACCCATTTTTCGCACTATATCCTGATAGAGCAGGTTCAGGCTGCTGCCGCCGTCCATAAGGACTCGAGTGAGGTGAAATCCGTCGATGATGGGGTCTAGGACTAGTGTGGCAGATCCGCCATGACATATACTAGTGGGGTGGTCCCTGCGATCAAAGGTGATCGGGCAAGCAGACCATGGGTTGAACTTTGGGGCGACGGGCTCCATCGCATAGACGTCCCTTAGTGCACGCTTTCGTTCCCTCTTGGGGGTGTGGGTTGTGTATATCATGTTCACCGTCTTCACTTGTGAGGGGAACCCCTTCTATCCTCCCGTGTTCGGCGGCCGGGGCTCCTCCTCATCATCACTATGCAGCCCCTTGTCCTTGTTTTTGGCATTTAACTTGCCAGCCTGCTTGAACACCCAGCATTCTCTATTGGTGTGATTGGCTGGCTTGTCGGGGGTGCCGTGGATTTGACACAAGTGATCCAGTATGCGATCCAAACTAGACGGAGCCGGAGTACTTCTTTTAAATGGCTTTTTCCGCTGACCGGATCTAGAGCCTCTAAATCCGGCATTGACTGTCGTATCTTTGGTGTTATCGCCGTTATTGTGGCGCTTTGGTCTGTTACGATGTTGCCTGCCGTTGGCATCTTTGGTGTCCGAAGTGCCCGGGTTCCTCGATGTGTTGTTGCTGCGAGCTAGCCAGCTATCCTCGCCCGCGCAAAAGCGGGTCATGAGTGTTGTGAGGGCTGCCATAGACTTCGGCTTCTCCTGGCCAAGGTGGCGGGCGAGCCACTCGTCACGGATGTTATGCTTGAATGCCGCTAGGGCCTCTGCGTCCGGAAAGTCGACAATTTGGTTTTTCTTAGTCAAGAACCGTGTCCAGAATTGTCTGGCTGATTCCCCTGGATGTTGAGTTATATGGCTCAAGTCATCAGCGTCCGGTGGTCGCACATAAGTTCCCTGGTAGTTGTCAAGGAATGCGTCTTCCAGATCCTCCCAACTGCCGACGGAGTCTGCTGGCAAGCTGTTCAGCCAATGCCGAGCTGGTCCTTTGAGTTTTAGTGGGAGGTACTTGATGGCATGTAGATCATCACCGCGAGCCATGTGGATGTGAAGGAGGAAATCCTCAATCCATACAGCGGGATCTGTCGTACCATCATATGATTCGATATTTACGGGTTTGAAACCCTCCGGGAATTCGTGATTCATAACGTCATCAGTGAAGCATAAGGGGTGTGTGGCGCCTCTGTGCCGGGCTATGTCCCGACGCAGTTCATATGAGTCTTGTCTGCTGTATTCGGCCCGGCCGGATTTGCTCTTGGTGTATCCGGCGCGACGATCATTGTCCCGTGTTGGCGCACGTGCCCGTGACCCGTATATTGATCTTGCAAGTTTTGCCTTACTGTCTAATACATCTCGCAGGTCCCGTGTGTTGCCCCGGGCCTTAGTATTTTTGATTGAGTGGCGGCGGGGTGTGAAGGAAATATGCCCTAGAGGCAATAATAAAGTTATTATTTATTTCCTTATATCATGATAAATGTTTATTATTCATGCTAGAATTGTATTAACCAGAAACATAATACATGTGTGAATACATAGACAAACATAGTGTCACTAGTATGCCTCTACTTGACTAGCTAAGATGGTTAAGTTTCCTAACCATAAACATGAGTTGTCATTTGATTAATGGGATCACATCATTAGGAGAATGATATGATTGACTTGACCCATTTTGTTAGCTTAGCACTTAATCATTTAGTTTGTTGCTATTGCTTTCTTCATGACTTATACATGTTCCTATGACTATGAGATTATGCAACTCTCGTTTACCGGAGGAACACTTTGTGTGCTACCAAACGTCACAACATAACTGGGTGATTATAAAGGTGCTCTACAGGTGTCTCCGAAGGTACTTGTTGGGTTGGCGTATTTCGAGATTAGGTTTGTCACTCTAATTGTCGGAGAGGTATCTCTGGGCCCTCTCGGTAATGCACATCACATAAGCCTTGCAAGCATTGCAACTAATAAGTTAGTTGCGGGATGATGTATTACGGAACGAGTAAAGAGACTTGCCGGTAACGAGATTGAACTAGGTATTGAGATACCAACGATCAAATCTCGGGCAAGTAACATATCGATGACAAAGGGAAAAACGTATGTTGTTATGCGGTCTGACGGATAAAAGATCTTCGTAGAATATGTGGGAGCCAATATGAGAATCCAGGTTCCGCTATTGGTTATTGACCTGAGACGTGTCTCAGTCATGTCTACATTGTTCTCGAACCCGTAGGGACCGCACGCTTAACGTTACGATGACAACTTCATTATGAGTTTATATATTTTGATGTACCGAAGGTTGTTCGGAGTCTCGGATATGATAACGGACATGATGAGGAGTCTCGAAATGGTCGAGACATAAAGATTGATATATTGGACGGCTATATTCAGACACCGGAAGTGTTTCGGGTGATTTCGGAGAAAACCGGAATGCCGGAAGGGTTACCGAAACCCCCCGGGGAAGTATTGGGCCTTAGTGGGCCTGAGGGGAGAGAGAGGGCAGCAGCCCAGGAGGTGGTGCGCCCCCTCCCATGGGGAGTCCGAATTGGACTAGAGGAGGTGGTGCGGCCCCTCTTTCCCTCTCCCTCTCCCTCTCTTTCCTTCCCCCTTCTCTCTTCCTAGTTGGACTAGGAAAGGGGAGTCCTACTCCTACTAGGAGGAGGCCTCCCCCCTCCTTGGCGCGCCTCAAGGGCCGGCCAGCCTCCCCCCTTGCTCCTTTATATACAGGGGCAGGGGGCACCTCTAGACACACAAGTTGATCTTCGTGATGGTTCCCTTAGCCGTGTGCGGTGCCCCCCTCCACCATAATCCTCGATAATATTGTAGAGGTGCTTAGGCGAAGCCCTGAGACGGTAGAACATCAAGATCGTCACCACGCCGTCGTGCTGACGGAACTCTTCCCCGACACTTTGCTGGATCGGAGTCCGGGGATCGTCATCGAGCTGAACGTGTGCTAGAACTCGGAGGTGTCGCAGTTTCGGTGCTTGATCGGTCGGGCCGTGAAGACGTACGACTACATCAACCGTGTTATGCTAACGCTTCCGCTTCCGGTCTACGAGGGTACATAGACAACACTCTCCCCTCTCGTTGCTATGCATCACCATGATCTTGCGTGTGCGTAGGAAATTTTTTGAAATTACTACGTTCCCCAACAGTGGCATCCGAGCCCAGGTTTTATGCGTTGATGTTATGCACGAGTAGAACACAAGTGAGTTGTGGGCGATATAAGTCATACTGCTTACCAGCATGTCATACTTTGGTTCGGCGGTATTGTTGGATGAAGCGGCCCGGACCGACATTACGCGTACGCTTACGCGAGACTGGTTCTACCGATGTGCTTTGCACAAAGGTGGCTGGCGGGTGTCAGTTTCTCCAACTTTAGTTGAACCGAGTGTGGCTACGCCCGGTCCTAGCGAAGGTTAAAAGAGCACCAACTTGACAAACTATCGTTGTGGTTTTGATGCGTAGGTAAGAACGGTTCTTGCTAAGCCCGTAGCAGCCACGTAAAACTTGCAACAACAAAGTAGAGGACGTCTAACTTGTTTTTGCAAGGCATGATGTGATGTGATATGGTCAAGACATGATGCTAAATTTTATTGTATGAGATGATCATGTTTTGTAACCGAGTTATCGGCAACTGGCAGGAGCCATATGGTTGTCGCTTTATTGTATGCAATGCAATTGCGCTATAATGCTTTACTTTATCACTAAGCGGTAGCGATAGTCGTGGAAGCATAAGATTGGCGAGACGACAACGATGCTATGATGGTGATCAAGGTGTTGCGCTGGTGACGATGGTGATCATGACGGTGCTTCGAAGATGGAGATCACAAGCACAAGATGATGATGGCCATATCATATCACTTATATTGATTGCATGTGATGTTTATCTTTTATGCATGTTATCTTGCTTTGGTTGACGGTAGCATTATAAGATGATCCCTCACTAAATTATCAAAGTATAAGTGTTCTCCCTGAGTATGCACCATTGCAAAAGTTCTTCCTGCTGAGACACCACGTGATGATCGGGTGTGATAGGCTCTACGTTCAAATACAACGGGTGCAAAACAGTTGCACACGCGGAATACTCAGGTTTAACTTGACGAGCCTAGCATATAACAGATATGGCCTCGGAACACGGAGACCGAAAGGTCGAGTGTGAATCATATAGTAGATATGATCAACATATTGATGTTCACCGTTGATGCTACTCCGTCTCACGTGATGATCGGACATGGTTTAGTTGATTTGGATCACGTGATCACTTAGAGGATTAGAGGGATATCTTTCTAAGTGGGAGTTCTTAAGTAATATGATTAATTGAACTTAAATTTATCATGAACTTAGTACCTGATAGTATCTTGCTTGTCTATGTTTGATGGTAGATAGATGGCTCGTGTTGTTGTTCCGTTGAATTTTAAAGCGTTCCTTGAGAAAGCAAAGTTGAAAGATGATGGTAGCAATTACACGGACTGGGTCCATAACTTGAGGATTATCCTCATTGCTGCACAGAAAAATTACGTCCTGGAAGCACCGCCAAGTGCCAAGCCTGCTGCAGGAGCAACACCAGATGTTATGAACGTCTAGCAGAGCAAAGCTGATGACTACTCGATAGTTCAGTGTGCCATGCTTTATGGCTTAGAACCGGGTCTTCAACGATGTTTTGAATGTCATGGAGCATATGAGATGTTCCAGGAGTTGAAGTTAATATTTCAAGCAAATGCCCGGATTGAGAGATATGAAGTCTTCAATAAGTTCTATAACTGCAAGATGGAGGAGAATAGTTCTGTCAGTGAACATATACTCAAAATGTCTGGGTATCATAATCACTTGACTCAACTGGGGGTTAATCTTCCTATTGATAGTGTCATTGACAGAGTTCTTCAATCACTGCCACCAAGCTACAAAAGCTTCATGATGAACTATAATATGCAAGGGATGAATAAGACTATTCCTGAGCTCTTGGCAATGTTAAAAGCCGCGGAGGTAGAAATCAAGAAGGAACATCAAGTGTTGATGGTTAATAAGACCACCAGTTTCAAGAAAAAGGGCAAAGGAAAGAAGAAAGGGAACTTCAAGAAGAACAGCAAACAAGTTGCCGCTCAGGAGAAGAAACCCAAGTCTGGACCTAAGCCTGAGACTGAGTGCTTCTACTGCAAGCAGACTGGTCACTGGAAACGGAACTGCCCCAAGTATTTGACGGATAAGAAGGATGGCAAAGTGAACAAAGGTATATATGATATACATGTTATTGATGTGTACCTTACTAATGCTTGCAGTAGCACCTGGGTATTTGATACTGGTTCTGTTGCTAACATTTGCAACTCGAAACAGGGGCTACGGATCAAGCGAAGATTGGCTAAGGATGAGGTGACGATGCACGTGGGAAATGGTTCCAGAGTTGATGTGATCGCGGTCGGCACGCTACCTCTACATCTACCTTCGGGATTAGTATTAGACCTAAATAATTGTTATTTGGTGCCAGCGTTGAGCATGAACATTATATCTAGATCTTGTTTGATGCGAGACGGTTATTCATGTAAATCAAAGAATAATGGTTGTTCTATTTATATGAGTAATATCTTTTATGGTCATGCACCCTTGAAGAGTGGTCTATTTTTGATGAATCTCGATAGTAGTGATACACATATTCATAATGTTGAAATCAAAAGATGCAGAGTTGATAATGATAGTGCAACTTATTTGTGGCACTGCCGTTTAGGTCATATCGGTGTAAAGCGCATGAAGAAACTCCATACTGATGGACTTTTGGAAGCACTTGATTATGAATCACTTGGTACTTGCGAACCGTGCCTCATGGGTAAGATGACTAAAACGCCGTTCTCCGGTACTATGGAGAGAGCAACGGATTTGTTGGAAATCATACATATAGATGTATGTGGTCCAATGAATGTTGAGGCTCATGGCGGATATCGTTATTTTCTCACCTTCACAGATGATTTAAGCAGATATGGGTATATCTACTTAATGAAACATAAGTCTGAAACATTTGAAAACTTTAAAGAATTTGAGAGTGAAGTTGAAAATCATCGTAACAAGAAAATAAAGTTTCTACGATCTGATCGTGGAGGAGAATATTTGAGTCACGAGTTTGGTCTACATTTGAAACAATGCGGAATAGTTTCGCAACTCACGCCACCCGGAACACCACAGCGTAATGGTGTGTCCGAACGTCGTAATCGTACTTTATTAGATCTGGTGCGATCTATGATGTATCTTACTGATTTACCGTTATCGTTTTGGGGTTATGCTTTAGAGACGGCTGAATTCACATTAAATAGGACACCATCTAAATCCGTTGAGACGACCAAAGTTGTCATTTTTGAAACTTTGGGGCTAGATGCTTATGTGAAAAAACTTCAACCTGATAAGCTCAAACCCAAATCGGAGAAATGTGTCTTCATAGGATACCCAAAGGAGACTGTTGGGTACACCTTCTATCACAGATCCGAAGGCAAGACTTTTGTTGCTAAATTTGGAGTTTTTCTAGAGAAGGAGTTTCTCTCGAAAGAAGTGAGTAGGAGAAAAGTAGAACTTGATGAGGTAACTATACCTGCTCCCTTATTGGAAAGTAGTACATCACAGAAACCGATTCCTGTGAAACCTACACCAATTAGTGAGGAAGCTAATGATAATGATCATGAAACTTCAGATCAAGTTACTACCGAATCTCGTAGATCAACCAGAGTAAGATCCACACCAGAGTGGTACGGTAATCCTGTTCTGTAAGTCATGCTACTAGATCATGATGAACCTACAAACTATGAAGAAGCGATGGTGAGCCCAGATTCCGCAAAATGGCTAGAAGCCATGAAATCTGAGATGGGATCCATGTTTGAGAACAAAGTGTGGACTTTGGTTGACTTTCCCGTTGATCGGCAAGCAATTGAGAATAAATGGATCTTCAAGAAGAAGACTGACACTGACAGTAATGTTACTGTCTATAAAGCTCGACTTGTTGCAAAAGGTTTTCGACAAGTTCAAGGGATTGACTACGATGAGACCTTCTCACCCGTAGCGATGCTTAAGTCTGTCCGAATCATGTTAGCAATTGCCGCATTTTATGATTATGAAATTTGGCAAATGGGTGTCAAAACTGCATTCCTGAATGGATTTCTGGAAGAAGAGTTGTATATGATGCAAGCAGAAGGTTTTGTCGATCCAAAGGGAGCTAACAAAGTGTGCAAGCTCCAGCGATCCATTTATGGACTGGTGCAAGCCTCTCGGAGTTGGAATAAACGCTTTGATAGTGTGATCAAAGCATTTGGTTTTGTACAGACTTTTGGAGAAGCCTGTATTTACAAGAAAGTGAGTGGGAGCTCTGTAGCGTTTCTGATATTATATGTGGATGACATATTATTGATTGGAAATAATATAGAATTTCTGGATAGCATAAAGGGATACTTGAATAAGAGTTTTTCAATGAAAGACCTCGGTGAAGCTGCTTACATATTGGGCATTAAGATCTATAGAGATAGATCAAGACGCTTAATTGGACTTCCACAAAGCACATACCTTGACAAAATTTTGAAGAAGTTCAAAATGGATCAAGCAAAGAAAGGATTCTTGCCTGTGTTACAAGGTGTGAAGTTGAGTAAGACTCAATGCCCGACCACTGCAGAAGATAGAGAGAAAATGAAAGATGTTCCCTATGCTTCAGCCATAGGCTCTATCATGTATGCAATGCTGTGTACCAGACCTGATGTGTGCCTTGCTATAAGTCTAGCAGGGACGTACCAAAGTAATCCAGGAGTGGATCACTGGACAGCGGTCAAGAACATCCTGAAATACCTGAAAAGGACTAAGGATATGTTTCTCGTATATGGAGGTGACAAAGAGCTCATCGTAAATGGTTACGTTGATGCAAGCTTTGACACTGATCCGGACGATTCTAAATCGCAAACCGGATACGTATTTACATTAAACGGTGGAGCTGTCAGTTGGTGCCGTTCTAAACAAAGCATTGTGGCGGGATCTACATGTGAAGCGGAGTACATAGCTGCTTCGGAAGCAACAAACGAAGGAGTCTGGATGAAGGAGTTCGTATCCGATCTAGGTGTCATACCTAGTGCATCGGGTCCAATGAAAATCTTTTGTGACAATACTGGTGCAATTTCCTTGGCAAAGGAATCTAGATTTCACAAGAGAACCAAGCACATCAAAAGACGCTTCAATTCCATTCGGGATTTAGTCCAAGTGGGAGACATAGAAATTTGCAAGATACATACGGATATGAATGTTGCAGACCCGCTTACTAAGCCTCTTCCACGAGCAAAACATGATCAGCACCAAGGCTCCATGGGTGTTAGAATTATTACTGTGTAATCTAGATTATTGACTCTAGTGCAAGCGGGAGACTGAAGGAAATATGCCCTAGAGGCAATAATAAAGTTATTATTTATTTCCTTATATCATGATAAATGTTTATTATTCATGCTAGAATTGTATTAACTGGAAACATAATACATGTGTGAATACATAGACAAACATAGTGTCACTAGTATGCCTCTACTTGACTAGCTTGTTGATCGAAGATGGTTAAGTTTCCTAACCATAGACATGAGTTGTCATTTGATTAACGGGATCACATCATTAGGAGAATGATATGAGTGACTTGACCCATTTCGTTAGCTTAGCACTTGATCGTTTAGTTTGTTGCTATTCCTTTCTTCATGACTTATACATGTTCCTATGACTATGAGATTATGCAACTCCCGTTTACCGGAGGAACACTTTGTGTGCTACCAAACATCACAACGTAACTGGTTGATTATAAAGGTGCTCTACAGGTGTCTCCGAAGGTACTTGTTGGGTTGGCGTATTTCGATATTAGGATTTGTCACTCCGATTGTCGGAGAGGTATCTCTGGGCCCTCTCGGTAATGCACATCACATAAGCCTTGCAAGCATTGCAACTAATAAGTTAGTTGCGGGATGATGTATTACAGAATGAGTAAAGAGACTTGCCGGTAACGAGATTGAACTAGGTATTGAGATACCGACGATCAAATCTCGGGCAAGTAACATACCGATGACAAAGGGAACAACGTATGTTGTTATGCGGTCTGACCGATAAAAGATCTTCGTAGAATATGTGGGAGCCAATATGAGCATCCAGGTTCCGCTATTGGTTATTGACCGGAGACGTGTCTCGGTCATGTCTACATTGTTCTCGAACCCGTAGGGTCCGCACGCTTAACGTTGCGATGACAGTTTCATTATGAGTTTATATATTTTGATGTACCGAAGGTTGTTCGGAGTCCCGGATATGATCACGGACATGACAAGGAGTCTCGAAATGGTCGAGACATAAAGATCGATATATTAGATGGCTATATTCAGACACCGGAAGTGTTTCGGGTGATTCCGGAGAAAACCGGAGTGCCGGAAGGATTACCGGAACCCCCCGGGGAAGTATTGGGCCTTAGGAGGCTTGAGGGGAGAGAGAGGGCAGCAGCCCAGGAGGTGGCGCGCCCCCTCCCATGGGGAGTCCGAATTGGACTAGGGGAGGGGGGCGCGGCCCCTCTTTCCCTCTCCCTCTCCCTCTCTTTCCTTCCCCCTTCCCTCTTCCTAGTTGGACTAGGAAAGGGGAGTCCTACTCCTACTAGGAGGAGGACTCCCCCCTCCTTGGCGCGCCTCAAGGGCCGGCCGGCCTCCCCCTTGCTCCTTTATATACAGGGGCAGGGGGGCACCTCTAGACACACAAGTTGATCTTCGTGATCGTTCTCTTAGCCGTGTGCGGTGCCCCCCTCCACCATAATCCTCGATAATATTGTAGCGGTGCTTAGGCGAAGCCCTGCGACAGTAGAACATCAAGATCGTCACCACGCCGTCGTGCTGACGGAACTCTTCTCTGACACTTTGCTGGATCAGAGTCCGGGGATCGTCATCGAGCTGAACATGTGCTAGAACTCGGAGGTGTCGTAGTTTCGGTGCTTGATCGGTCGGGCCGTGAAGACGTCCGACTACATCAACCGCGTTGTGCTAACGCTTCCGCTTCCGGTCTACGAGGGTACGTAGACAACACTCTCCCCTCTTGTTGCTATGCATCACCATGATCTTGCATGTGCGTAGGAATTTTTTTGAAATTACTACGTTCCCCAACAGGGTGCAGGCTGAACTTTAGGCTGAAATGCCTCTCTGGCTCGGCCACACAGTGGCCGGTCAGCCGCATCGTACACTGGTGAATGTGGTTTCAATGCTTCCTCCATGAGGTGAGGTAGCAACCTGCGTTTTGGGTAACTCTTGGAGGGGCTCTCGAGTTTGTATTCCTCGGCCGCAAGGACTTCGGTCCATCTGTCTGCTAGCAAGTCTTGATCAGCTTGAAGCTGTTGTTGCTTTTTCTTCAGGCTATTTGCTGTGGCCATAAGCCGGCGCTTGAAGCGCTCTTGCTCGACGGGGTCCTGAGGCACGATAAATTCTTCGTCACCGAGGCTCACCTCGTCTTCGGAGAGAGGCATGTAATTGTCCTCCTCCATTTCTCCATCTGCTGCCTGCTCTCGAGGACTAGCTTGTTCATCCTCCGGCTCTGCATCGTGCTGGAGGGGATTGTGGCTGTCTTCGGCACTATCCGGAGTGTTATTATCTCCTATGTCGATATCACTACTTTTGCTGTGGCGGGACTTAGAGCGGCGCCGCTGACGTCGGCGCTTGGATTGCTTCTTGGAGGGGTCATCCTCCGTTGTCTCATCGCCATTGCCTTCTTTGGGGGTGTCTACCATGTATATATCATATGATGAGGTAGCGGTCTAGCGCCCTGTGGGCGGTGGTTCCTGCTCGTCTCCTGCATCATCGTCCATGCCGTCGATGCCTTCAGAGTCGAAGTCGAGAATGTCGGTTAAATCATCGACAGTGGCTACTAAGTGGGTGGTGGGTGGGCAGCAAATTTCTTCGTCGTCCGCATCCCATTCTAGCCGGACACAGTTCGGCCAAGGTTCTCCTGACAGGGAGAGAGACCTTAATGAATTTAGCACATCGCTAACAGGCGAGTGCTGAAAGATATCCGCGGAGGTGAACTCCATGATCGGCGCCCAGTCGGGTTCGACGGGCACGGATGTAAGCGGCTCGGAGTCCGTGGCCGAAGATGAATCCAGTTGTTCGGCGACGCGGCTATTGTAAGGGGAGAAGTCAGTATCTGGCTCTATCGTCACTTAGAGTGCGGCCTCCATGGAAGGGTCTATCCCTCCGCTCTCGGATGGCGCGATTTGCTCTAGATTAACGGCCAGAGTAGTTGCAGATGCGATCTCCCGAATATTGTTCGACGGCAGAGTTACATCATGCTCGTCGTGACTGTGCAGCACACCTGACATGGGCTTGAATCCGTCGAAGATCAAGTCTCTGTGGATGTCAGCAGTGTAGTTCAAATTTCCAAACCTGACTTGATGGCCAGGGGCGTAACTCTCGATCTGCTCCAGATGGCCAAGCGAAATGGCCCGCAGTGCGAAGCCGCCGAATACAAAGATCTGCCCGGGAAGGAAAACCTCACCCTGGACCGCATCACTAGCGATGATCGAAGGAGCCATCAAGCCTTACGGTGACGACACAGTGGAACTCTCAATGAAAGCAGCAATGTCTGTGTCAAAACCGACGGGTCTCGGGTAGGGGGTCCCGAACTGTGCGTCTAAGGCGGATGGTAACAGGAGGTAGGGGACAAGATGTTTACCCAGGTTCGGGCCCCCTTGATGGAGGTAATACCCAACATCCTGCTTGATTGTTCTTGATGATGTAAGTATTACAAGAGTTGATCTACCACGAGATCATAGAGGCTAACCCTAGAAGCTAGCCTATGGTGTGATTATATATTGTCCTACGGACTAAACCCTCCGGTTTATATAGACACCGAAGGGGATTAGGGTTACACAAGGTCAGTTACAAGGGAGGAGATCTACATATCCGTATTGCCTAGCTTGCCTTCCAGGCCAAGGAGAGTCCCATCCGGACATGTGATGAAGTCTTCAATCTTGTATCTTCATAGTCCAACAGTCCGGCCGAAGGGTATAGTCTGACTGTACGGAGACCCCCTAATCCAGGACTCCCTCACCCACGATGTGCAGAATGGAGCCCGGTGTAAGATTGTGCAGTTGGAGGCCGTAATACTCCAGGAGACCTCGAAGGAAAGGATGGATTGGAAATCCAACGCCCCTCGAGAGAAAGGAAACGACACACACTCTCTCCCCTTCTAAAGGATTCAGGAAACTTTCCGCTAGGGCTTCGCATGTGAAAGAAGTTAATCCTGCCCATACCGCGACTAGATCCGCAGGGGGAAGGTAACCTTGCGCCTGGAGCTAGGTCAGCTAGGCGTGGGATACTGAGCATCTCTCCCAATTGCCTTTTTCGGAGCCATGAGGGCGGGAGGAAGAACTGGGAGCGCTAGCCATGTTTGAGTGGTTTCTCCTAGCAAGCTCTAAAGATTTTCCGCCTGGTGTGGAATGGCATCTGAGATCCAATCCCTTTAAATAGACGCCTTTTTTACAGACAGGGTGTTATGTGCAAAAAATACTCTACCTTTTGTATTCGTTTGACACGTGGAAGCAGAAGAGACGGAGGCGCAGGAGCCAAAGGGTATGACATTAAATGAAAAGCCGGACATAACTCTTTGGGTCAAGATGCTTTGAAGTATTTGGAGGAGGAACCCGCCTTGCAATGTCGAAGACAACCTGTGCACCGAACACACCGTCATTGAAGCCTGGTTCGGGGGCTACCGAGGGAGTCCTGGATTAAGGGGTCCTCGGGCGTCCGGACTATATGACATGGGCCGGACTAATGGGTCGTGAAGATACAAGACAGAAGACTTCCTCCCGTGTCCGGATGGGACTCTCCTTGGAGTGGAAGGCAAGCTTAGCATGCGGATATGAATATTCCTTTCTCTGTAAACCGACTCTGTACAACCCTAGCCCCCTCCAGTGTCTATATAAACCGGAGGGTCTAGTCCGTAGAGGCAATCATAACCATACAGGCTAGACAATTAGGGTTTAGCCATTACGATCTCGTGGTAGATCAACTATCGTAACCCCTATACTCATCAAAGTCAATCAAGCGGGACGTAGGGTATTACCTCCATCAAGAGGGCCCGAACCTGGGTAAAACATTGTGTCCCTTGTCTCCTGTTACCATCAATCCTTAGACGCACAATTCCGGACCCCCTACCCGAGATCTGCCGGTTTTGACACCGACTGCGGTGCCGGCAACGAGATCGGCGCGGGCGATCAACGGCGGTGAGGACGGGGACGGGACAGGACGGACCACCAAACCTAGACAAATCTCGAGGAAAATGGAGCTTGGACAAGGAGCTTCGAGAGGAGAAAGCTTAAGTATAGCTCGGGCATTTCATCGAACACCTCATCTGCATACGAGGTGAGCTAGAGCACCACAAAGCTCTCCCACGGTCGGCCAGAAAAACAGAACACTCCACTGCTCTGCTCGCGAGCAATGGGTATATATAGGCATCCCATTGGTCTCGGTTCATGGCTGGAACCGGGACTAAAGGACCCCCTTTGGTCCCGGTTCCAGCCACGAACCGGGACCAATGGTTGTGGGCCAGGAGCAAGGCCCATTGGTCCCGGTTCGTGTCTGGAACCGGGACCAAAGGGTCCAGATGAACCAGGACCAATGCCCACGAGGCCGGTCGGCCCCCTGGCCTCACGAACCAGGACCTATGCCCCCATGGGTCCCGGTTCGTGAGTGGACCGGGATTAATGGGCTAGCCCTGCCTGGACCAAAGCCCTGTTTTCTACTAGTGATCTGGTGTGCGTGAGGTGGGATCCGAATGAGCGATCGGACACACTCAAGAGCTAGATGGTACATGCACATTTACCTCCCCGCTAGTGCATGTCTTTTTCACCATAGCGACGCGAGATCCCAATACCCCCCCCCCACACACACACAACCGGAACATGGTGAGTTGTCGTGGAATAGCTTTACCTCACCCGCTGCATCGTGTGAATTTTCTCAACAAAATAGCACTACCCTAGAAAAGTTCATGAACAACATAACTCCCCTCGAAAATCACGTAATCCACACCTCTCCTCACCTCAACTTCCTCAAAATCTTAAAGAGCGCAAAGAAAGGTAAAAAACATTCAAATCCTTTATACATAGCATAATCATAGAATTTTTCATGCTAAAAATTCTTGACTGTTCACTAAAGTTATGGAGTGTAATTTAGGATATGTGCATCTTGATATGAGGAAAAACTTGACATCAGTGAAAAACATGTTCATTTAGTAAAAGGTGGGCACATAGATGCAAACAGATCAGTGGCTAGTTGCCGCCCCAAAAAATTCTGAAACATGAATAGCATATGCAAACCATCACATGCGAAAAAGATGGGCACATAGATGCAAACAAATTCTTAGGAAGGTAAATACACTTTAATATCCCTAAAAAAGTTGTCATATTGCAGGGCACTGAACAAGCGAAAATATCATCTTGCTGGCAGTTCTTTATGCACACCCCTAGTCTACAAGGCCACAATAAGCATCACCTACTTATCAAGAACAACTAATAACACCCGGGTAGCAAGACACGCGACAAACATATTGATTCGGTGTTGTTAAGGGTGATCGGGCAAGTGATCACTCTCACCATGGATGTATGTGTGTCAAGTATCTTCACCTTGAACAAGGACTCTCCCTTGAACTTGAAGACCAGCATGTCATTTTCCTTCAAGTCATGTTCCGCTGCAAATTGGGGCCACCCATGGTGAAATACAAGCTCACCTGCAAATCTCTCCAACTCCACAACCCATGAGCAGCTTTCGCATGTCTTCAGCCTGAAAGACCTAGGAATCGGGCCCTTGATTAATGGCTTTAACCTTCTTAGGATGACTAGCATGTAGAGGTCATCCTCGTCCATCAACACATAGAACTACGATGGATGAAATTCATCTGCAAAGTGCCCGATCCTTGGAGGTTGGCCTCTCCCTCTCCCTCTCCCTCTTGTCATCGCCACTTGCCTGCCCTGTGCCATCGTTACTTGTACTTCACTCTTTGCCTTTGGAGGATCCTGCAAGAAAGAAGACTATATATTTTCATGTCATCCAAATCATCGACATATGTCACTAACATAGAAACTAAATGTGAATCATAAAGCGTAGGTAACCTGAGGAACCCAACATGTAACTTTACTAGATGAACATTTTTAACTGTACACATATGTGATGAGTGTCGTCCGACCAAAATGGCCTACACAAAAGCCAAATCTAGCCACAAAGAACTCACAATCCATGTGCCCAAACCCTATGTAATCAATATTGATGCACATAAACCCTAATCTATCATCAGTTGGCTAAAATAGCACAAACAAAACATGTATGCACAACTATCGACATTGATAGCCAGTTACTTTTGTATAATTGAAAGAAAAGCATATTATCATGTTGAGTTGAGTAGACAAAACTTGATATTTTCAAGACTAGGAGGGAAGACGCGAGGTGTGTTCAACATAATAGGCGCATTTGGTAAAAACATAACAAATGTAGTAAGAAAAATATCATCACCAATAAAAAATAGGTGGTAAATTTTTAAGCATAACCTCACAATGTTGGTGAGTGAAACATACATGTTCTATTGTGGGAACATAATGGGATACACCATGCTATTTGTAAGAGCCAACAAGCATCTAAGAGAGAAAAAAAGGAAGATTGATGAACATGACAAGCGCATGGCAAAAACTATAAGCATATATGGTAAAGTACTAGAGGAGTAAGTGATATATAGCTAAATATAGCTACACAATGCATAATATGACAATTTCCATGAGTACACAAACACGTCAATGTGACAACTTCATACTAATAATCATGACAATTACAATTCAATCTACAGCGGCACAAGTGTTAAAGAGAAGTACACGGTGACTGTAACAAGCTATCAACACAAATGGCTAAATCATCACAACGATTGGCATCACATCACTTCGATATGGAAAAGTGTATTACCAACAAACAAAACCATGCATAGAATCCCTAAGAATGTACTATGTATGGTAGACTACAAACATATCAGCTAAATAAATAATGAAGCACATATAAAAATGAATGGTGTGTAATCAACCAGGAAAACCTAGCCCCATAATTCAAAAATAAAATAAAATCCCAATGTGCCAAAGACACAAACCAATATAAAAGACCAAGTGCGCTGCTAGGAGAAACCATCATGGAAAGTTCCGCCTCCTCCAAGAATTAGCCCGCGCATCCACAAATAGTTGAACCAACTACATGTTGTTCACCTGTGTGTGTGTGTGTGTTGTTCAGATGCATCAACTCCCCACCCCATGCATCCCCTTAGGCTCCAAATGAGCAAACACAAATCCAACCTCTCCATCATTTGATCCCCATGTACGCGCAAAATATCCACCACAAATCCAACGTCATCCAAACCATAGCCTTCCTGGAATGAACTTAACCCCCCAAAGCCTAACATCCTCATCCCTTGAGGAGCAATCTCTGCTCCAAAACAAAAGTATGCATCATGTCCTAATATTCTCATCTACACATCCGAATCTATACAATCCACACCACACAACCCCTCTCCCCCACCCCCCAAAAATAACTCGAATCATCGGGAAAGGGGCTCTTGTTTCTTACCTCGGTCTCGATGAATGGGTGGATGCACTAGGATCGACTCCCTACCGGAGATGGTGTCGATGGTCACTGAGTAATGAAGAGATAATGGGGATTGGGGCAAGAGCGATGCAATGAAGAGGAGGAAAGTAAATGAAAGAAACTGACGCCTCTTACGAATGGATTCGTCATCACTACGAGTCATAAATCAACAATCTCGCTCTTCTTCCGATGACTCTGTCCATTCCATTTGGCACACTGCGAATCGCATGGTCCCTACACACCAATTAAATGATGACCACGAGCCATGCTAGTGTGTAGCCACGTGAAACGACAACACAATAAATTTGCATTCCTCAATGAAGGTTTGACCAATATACTAACTAGAAGTAGTGACCTCACAATTGACAATACATGGTCATCATGCACGAATGTAATGATACATACCAGGTGATAGATGCGTTGCATATATATTCTTGAAATACATACTTAAATCAAGCCTAGCGTATATGCATTGTGTTTATGTAACTCATTAACTTGTGCATGAATGCCATTCTGAAACATTATAAATCTTAAAAGGGCCTGCATAGCGCATGAGCATATGCACTATAGGTCTTTAGTGTGACAGTCTGATGTGCACGAGATGGGATCCGAAAAAGTGATCGGACACACACAAGCACTAGATGGGACATGCAGATTTACCTCTCTTCTAGTGCGTGTCTTTTTCACTACAACGACGCAAGATACCGATACCCCCTCCCCCTTGCTAAACCAGAACGTGTTGAGTTGCCATGGAATATCTTTACCCCACCTACTGCATGGTGGGGATTTGGCAAAAAACTAACGTAGAAAAGTTCATGAATAGTATACCTCCCCTCAAAAATCACTTAATCCACACCCCTCCTCGCCTCTACATTCTCGAAATCTTAAAGAGCGGGAAGAAAGGTAAAACACATTAAAATCTTTTATACATAACATAATCATATAATTTTTCATGCAAAAAATTCTAAACTGTTCACTAATGTTATGGAATGTAATTTAGTGAAACATGAATAACATATCCAAACCATCACACGCGAAAAAGGTGGGAACATAGATGCAAACAAATTCTTAGGAAGGTAAATACACTTTAATATCCCTAAAAAAGTTGTCATATTGTAGGGCACTGAACAAGCGAAAATATCATCTTTATGGCAGTTCTTTATGCACGCCCCTGGTCTAAAAATCCAAAATAAGCATCACATTGCCATGTGTTGCTGCAAATTGAGGCCACCCATGGTTAAATAAAAGTTCACCTGCAAATCTCTAAAACTCCACAAACCATGAGCACCTCTTGCATGTCTTCAACTTGAAAGACATGGGAATTGGGCCCTTGATCAGCGTCTTCAACCCTCTTGGGATGACTTGCATGTAGAGGTCATCCTCGTCCATCAACACACATAACTGTGATGGACAAAATTCATCTACAAAGTGGTCGGTCCTTAGAGGTTGGCATCTCCCTCTTGTCATCGCCACTTGCCCGCCCGGCACCATCGTCACTTCTACATCACTTTTTGCCTCTTGATTATCCTAGAAGAAAGAAGACTAAATTTTTTCATGTCATCCAAATCATCAGCATATGTTGCTAACATAGAAATTAAGGGTGAATCATAAAGCATAGGTAACATGGGGAACCCAACATGTAACTTTACTAGATGCACATTTTTAAATGTGCACAAATGTGATAAGCGTCGTCTGACCAAGAACTCACAATCTGTGTGCCCAAACTCAAATATGTAATTAATATCATTTCACAAACCTTGATTTATCATTGTTTCATTAAAATAGCACAAACAGAACATGTTTGCACAACTATCGATGTTGGTAGCTAGTTACTTTTGTATAATGTGAATGAGAGCATGTTATCCTACTGAGTTGAGTAGACACAAGTTGGTATTTTCAAGACTAGTTGGAAACATAGGATGTGTGCTCAACATAATAGGCGCATTTGATAAAAAACATAACATATTACCTAGTAAGAAAAAAAATATCAACACCCATAAAATTGACGTAAAATAGGTAGTAAATTTTAAAGCATAACCTCACAGTGTTGGTGGGTGAAACAAACTTTTTGTTGTGGAAACATAATGGGATGCACCACGATATTTGTAGGAACCAACAGGCAAAGAAGAGAAAACTGATGAACATGACAAGCACATGGCAAAACCTATAAACAAAGATGGTAAAAGAATAAAGGAGTAAGTGATAATATAGTTACACAATCGATAACATGATCATTTCCATGACTTAAAAGACTTATCAATGTGGGAACTTTGTAATAATAATCATGAAAACTACTCCCTCTATGGAGGAATATAGGAGCGTTTAGATCACTACATTAGTGATCTAAACGATGTTATATTTCTTTACAAAGGGAGTACAATACAATCTACAGCGGCATGCGTGTTAAAGAAAAGCACGCAGTGGCTGATTACAAGCTACCAACACAAATGATGAAATCATCACAATGATTGGCAATCACATCACCCCGAGATGGAAAAGTGTATTACCTACAAACAAAACCATGCATCAAATCCCTAAGCATGTACTATGCATGCTAGACTACAAACACATCAGATGATGAAACGATGAAGCACACATAAAAATTAATGGTGTGTAATCAACTAGGAAACCTAGCCCCATAGTTCAAAAAGCAAAATTCCAATGCACCAAAAGGAGCAAGAAAGGAATAAACAAATATAAAACACCAAATGCACTGCAAAACAATTTTCGATATCCCGCCAATAACTCCCATAAAAATAACATAGGAATAACAACAAATCCCACCCATCTCCTGTCCTCAATTCGTCCCGCTAGAAGAAACCATCAAGAAAGATTCCACTTCCTCAAAGAATTGTCCCTCGTATGCACGAACAGTTGAACCAATTGCATGTTGTTCAACTGCGCGTGTGTGTTGTCGAGATGCATCAACTCCCCACCACCATGTCTCCCCTTAGGCTCCAAATGACCAAACATAAATCCAACCTCTCTATCACTTGATCCCCCACTCGCTCACAAAAAATCTGGCAAAACCCCAATATCGTGCAAACCATAGCCTTCCTCGAATGGCCCTAACCCCAGAAGCATCCATATCCCTTGTGGAGCAATCTCATCTCCAAAACACAAGCGTGTTCCATGTCCTGAAATCTTCATATACACATTCGAGTCTATACGCGCTACACCACACCCCCCCCCCACCACCACCAAATTGTCTATAATAGGAAGGAAAGCATATCATCATGTTGAGTTGACTAGACACAAGTTGGTATTTTCAAGACTAGTAGGGAAGATAGGAAATGTGCTCAACATACTAGGCACATTTGGTAAAAACATAACATATGTGTAGTAAGAAAAAAATCATCACCCATAAAAATAGGTGGCAAAATTTTAATCATAACCTCACAATGCTAGACTACAAACAGATCAAATAAAGAAACAATGAAGCACACATAAAAATGAATTGTATGTAATCAACCAGGAAACCTTGCCCCATAATTCAAAAAACAAAATTGCATTGCGCCAAAAAAACCACCAAAGGAAGAAACCAATATCATCAAACATCAAGTGCACAGCAAAATAAATCTCGCATTCCAGCCAATAGCTCCCATATCAACAACAATAAGAAGAACAACAAATCCCACTAGCTCCTCTCCTCAATTCATCCTACTAGAAGAAACTGTCAGGGAAGATTCCAGCTCCTCCAAGAAATGGCACTTGTATCCACAAACAGTTGAACCAATTGCATGTTATTCAATTGTGTGTGTGTTGTCCACATGCATCAACTCCCCACCACCCTGCCCCCTTAGGATCCAAATGACCAAACATAAATCCAACCTCTCTATCACTCGATCCCCACTTGTGCCCAAAAAGTCTGCCACAAACCCAATATTGTGCAAACCGTAGCATTCCTCGAATGGCCCTAAACCCTACAAGCCTAGCATCCCCATCCCTTGAGGAGCAATCTCTGCTCCAAAACACAAGTATGACCCATGTCCTAAAATTTGCATCTACACTTTCGAGTCTATATGCGCCACATC